>NC_143550.1:95522878-95677272 GCF_054136105.1 Typopeltis vanoorti | reverse complement strand
ACCCTAATGAAATTTATCGGCAGTCGTTCAAATATAACTGCTGCTAGTTTTTTTTGCCTCAAATGTAATTGCCAAACACGGGAAACCTTTTAGTGATGGAGAATAGATAAAAGAAGCATGGTATGAATGCGCACCAGTTCTCTTTGAAGATTTTGAAAACAAGAAAAAAATTATTCAAAGAATAAAAGATACGTGTTTGGCTAGAAACACGGTGAAAGATAAAATCATAGAAATGGCTAAAAATATAACTCAGCAGCAAACAACAGGTATAAAATCTTCTGGTTAAATTTCTCTTTGTCCTGATGAGAGTATTGACATAACTGGATCTGCTCTTTTGACAATTTTTATTTGTTATTGTGTTGGGAATAACATCAAAGAAGAATTGATAAGTTTAACATCATTAGCAGCAACAACAACAAAAGGAATAGATATTTGCAAAGCAGTTGTAAATGCACTTGCTGAAAGAGATATAGATCCCTCCAAAATTGTATCAGTAACTACTGATTGTGCTCACAGTATGACTGGAGAGGAAAATGGGTTCGTCAGTTTATTTACCAAACATATTGGACTTTCAGTTTTGGGTTTTCATAAAACATCAGCAGGTTTTATGCGCAAAGGCTAGTTTCAAGCCATTGGAATATATTATGAGCATTATAACAAAAATGGTCAATTTTATATCAGCATGCGCTTTAAATAAACGAAAATTTATAGAATTATTAAGTGAGGTAAACTCAGTGTACAATGGTTTACTTATGAACAACAAAGTCCGATGGTTAAGTCGTGGGAAAGTTCTTCAAAGATTTGTTGAGTGTTTAGATGAGGTCAGACTTTTTTTTTAGATAATGAAAAAATCATTGAGAAAAATACAATAAATTAATGAAGGCTAAATGGCTTTCGAAATTAATGTTTTTTACTGATTTTTGTTTACATTTAAATGAATTTAATGTTAAACTGCAAACTATTAACAAGACAATTATTATCATGTTTGATTTAATCAAAGTATTCGAAGCTAAATTACTAATTTTTAATCGTGACGTTATTTCCGATATTTTCCAAATACAAAAAAAATTCTTTGCAGATCTAGAATCCCATGAAAAAAACAGATGAAGTTAAATTGACAAAAGAGTTTTCTACAGTTATTCAGTCGATAATCAACGAATTTTCTTCAAGATTTACGCAGTTCAGGCAATTTGCAGAGACATCAAAATTTATTTTGCATCCGGACACAACATCAACAGATAAACTCAATTTGGAGATTCTCGAGTGGCTGAATTTGGAAGATATAGAAATGCAACTAATCGATCTTCAATCTAGTTCTACATGGAAACAAAAGTTTGTCTATTTGAGAAATGACTTGGAAATAATGGAAAAGAATCGATTATTGGGAAAAATTAAAAAGAATGTTGAAGAGAAAATATTGAGAACTTGGAATGCCATTCCTGAAACCTTTTGTTGTTTAAGAAAAACTAGCGACGGCTATATTATCAATTTACTCCTCTACATATGCTTGCTAGTCATTATTTTTCGAAATTAATTTTATAAAAAAGTTTAAGGAATAGAATGACTGCTGAATCTAGTTCCACGTGTGTATCACTAAAAGTGCCAAAATATGAACCTGATATAAAGCATTTGGCATCTAATGTACAACAGCAAAAATCTCATTAATAAATTGATATATTGATATTAATTTAAATACGACAATGTGTATGTCAAATTATGAGTTTATATTTAGACTTGTCTCAATAAAATTCTAGAATTAATTTTGTATTAATTAATGTTAATTAATCAGTGTTGTATTAATTAGTTGCTGACATGCTGGCATGTCACCAACTTGATTTGTAAACTTTTGGCACGCGGACATAAAAAGGTTCACCACCACTGGTGTAGATGATGATGTTGATGGAAGTGGCAGTTCGCTCTAGTTAGTGGATTGAGTAGTGGAGACAGTGTAGAATAGGTGTCCTCCCTTGATAAGTCTTTGAACTCCATGGATTGCTACGTAATTTTTTTTTTTTAAATGTCAAATAATACTTTGTAATCTATCTAATAAATTACATATATATACATACAATTTAATTATACATAGAATTTATGTAATACATATAAGACACATATTTATATCATCATCATCATCATCATCAAATAACTGCCATGTACCCACAAGGGGAGTACAGAATATGATAGTACTACATGAAAAATTTACATCATTACTAACTTCCTATCTACAATTTTCCTCCAAATCAGTCTGTTACTTGTCAAGACTCCAACATTATCAAATCTTATATTTCTATCGTCTAAGGCACTTTGAACCGTATCAATCCATCTATATCTTGGTCTTTCTCTGGGTCGTTTTGTTGCCAACCTGGAAGAGAACATTTGTTTTGCTAATCTTTCTTCGCCCATTCTGTTTAAGTGACCATACCACCTGAGATTAGCTCTGCTAACACATTCCTGGATGCTGACAATGTCAAATTCTTTCCTAATATCCTTGTTTTTAATATGATATTGCCATCTGTTCACGCCTCTAATCTTTCTTAGGACTCTCATATCTGCGGTCTCTTTGGTCAAGTGTTTTAATTCTGACCCAGCTCTCAGATCCATAAGTTAAAACTGGTTTGAACACTGTCTTGTATACAGCTAATTTAGCGTTCTGACTAATTTCTCTCTCATTCCAAATGAATTTATTCAATTGACTTCCCACCATACCAGCTTTGTTGATTCTATTGTCTATTTCCATATTTAATTTACCATCTTCACTAAAAATCGTGCCTAAGTAGCTGAAATGTTGAACTTGTTCCACAGGTTCTCCATTCACAATGCAGGTGACATTTTCAACGATTCTGCCTATTTTCATTGTCTTTGTCTTTCTATTGCTGACCTTCATACCATATCTATTACAACAGTTATTCAATTTAGTCAGGGAATCTTGCAGACTTGTAGCGGATTTATTGAGTATAACATCTTTATGCGGATGAGTATAACATCATCCGCATAAAGCAAAGAGCTAACATTAACATCTCCAATTTTGATATCATGTTTAATACCACTTGCCTTCATAATGTGATACATATAGACAATGAATAACAGAGGGGGATAATGTACATCCTTGTATCACACCAGATTTAACATTAGACCATCTTCCTGTACTTCCTTCAATTCTAACTGCTGACTTACAACTCAAATAAAGAACTAAATTGCTTGATATAATGCCCCCAATGACACCATATAACTGTAGCGTATTGAATAGCTTCTCTCTTGGCACCTTGTCATATGCCTTTTCCTGATTGACAAAACTTAAATACAGATCTTTGTTATATTCCCAAGCTTTCTCAACTATTTGTCATAAAGTGAAGATCTGATCTTGACAGCCTCTATTTGGCCTGAATCCAGCATGTTCTTCACCAAGCTTTTCTCCCACAGTCTTCTCAACTGTTTCTCAAGTATACTTGCATAAATCTTGGCAGGAACACTCAGTAGGGAAATACCCTGTAATTCTCACATTCAGTTTTATTTCACTTTTTATATATGGGTACTATGAGAGCTCTACTCCAATCATCGAGAATTCGTGCCTCTGTCCAGGTTTTCTGAACTATGCAGTGCAGCCACTGTAAAATTTTTATACCACCATACTTAAGCATTTCTGGTTGAATATCATCTACTCCTGCTGCCTTTCCACATAAAATGTGGAAAGGCAGCAGGAGTAGATGATAGCAGGATATTCGTAGATGACAGCAGGAGTAGATGATATTCCACATTTTTCATGAAGTAGAAAAAAGCCTTTGATGGCTTTTTTCTACTTTAAGTATGGATATGTTTTCCTCACTGTATGCATGTCGAGTGTTTTTTTACCACTGTGCTTGTTTCATTTAGCAATTTTTCCAAGTAATTACTCCATACTTCAAGGTTATCTTTTTCTCCCGTTTTCATGTCACCTTTATCATCTCTAAATCCTTTTACAACATTCTTTTCCTCCATTTCTAAGCTTCTTCAACAACTTCCAGAATATTTTGGCACCTTCTCGATATTTATTTTCTATGTTCTTGCCAAAGTCCTCCCATGAGTTTTGTTTAGCTAATTTTGCACAGTGTTTAGCTTTCTTACATATGTCTCTGTATTCTCTAAGAGCACAAGCTGACTTAATTGCCAGGAATTTTTGATATGCTTTCTTCTTTTCCTTCACTGCCTCTTTAACTTTCTGTGTCCACCATGGAGTTCTGATTTTTCTATCCTTGCAGACAACCTCACCACATGCCTCTCTGGCTGAATCAATCAGGGTTTTCTTCAAGGCTTGCCACTGAATCTCCAAGGTTTGGTTCCCGTTCTCAAACTCTTTCATTTTTTCTTCAATAATCTTTGTGTATTTTAGTCTACAGTTCACATCTGAGAGCTGCTCAACTTTTATTCGCTTTAAAACTTTCTTACATGTTCTTCTTTTCCATATGAAATTCAATTTTATCCTGCTAAAGACTAAATGGTGATCACTTCCAATTTCAAATCCTCTGTACACTCTGGTGTCCTGCACCAGTGGTAAAACAGCAATCAACAATAATATAGTCAATGAGACTTTTCTTATTTATTGACTCTTCTCTCCATTAGAATTTGTGCACATTTCTATGTTGGAACACTGTGTTAGTAATAACCAGTCCATGTCCTGAGCAGAAATCCAACAGGTATTTGCCATTATTATTAGCTTTGATCTTTTCTCCAAATTTTCCCAAAATATTTTTGTATGTCTGACAATCATTTCCTACTCTGCTATTTAGATCCCCAACGAGGACCAACTTTTCATTATTCATTGTGTCAGTTGCTTTCTCTAAAGCAGTGGTGGCGAACCTATTTATGTGCATGTGGCAAAAGTTCACAAATCGAGTTGCTGACGTGCCTCTGCGTGCCAAACATTTGCAAATCAAGTTGCTGACATGCTGGGCAGTTTTTAATTGAGGAAAACGTAATAGAAAATTTATTTATTTATTTATAATATATAATATTTATATATATAAATATACACAGGTAGTCCTCGACTTACGATGAGGTTCCGTTCCAACGTCTCCATTGTAAGTCCAATCTGACATAATTCTAGGACTTTTTTTTTAATTCTTGATTTGTTTGATTTCTCTTGTAATATTTTCATAAATTAGGTTTCTATTTAACGTAAAACGGTTAAAAATGTATAAACTTACATAAAGAGTTGCAAATTATTTATTAGTACATACAAATACATAAATACAAAATTAAGAAAGAAAAATTTAAGAAAACAAATACGTAAACACATATCAAAAATGGTGCACTTTCTTTAATTTGAAATTCCTTTAAATATTAGATAACATAAACAAAAAACTTATTAACGATGTCTTTAATTAAGCAGGTGAGTAGCTGTCACTTATTTGGACGATATGGTTATTTCTCGCAATCCGGAGTAGCTTTTTTAATCAGAAAATTGATCAATGTTGTCTGTTGTTTTTTTTACTTTTATTTCTCATATATTTTGCGATATCATCTGACTGCTTCTCAAATTTGCTTTTTGACTTTGGCGAAGCAATCAATGTCTTGATCCATATTTTCAAGTAGCTGAAGTCCTTGATTTAGTTTAGAAATTACTTAAGCTGATCCTTTTACAGTAAATTTTTTTAACGATTTGTCTTCATCTTCCTCATTATTCCTTTCTTCTTCTACAACTCTTTTGTTTTGGAAAATCAAGTCTTGATCAGTCAGTTCATATTCTTCGTGATCTGCTAATTCTTCTATATTGGTAATATATATTTCTAAATGCAATTTTCTTGCAATTTCACCGATTTCTTCACGAATTTGTTCTACCATACTATGCTCATTGTACTCTTCGAGTGTCTCCTGCAGTAGTAACTTTTTCCAAATTCCTCGCATACATTGTTCTGATACTTCCTTCCATGAAGTTCCAATGTTCTAGATACATTGGTTAATACTGTAATTTTTCCAAAAATTACATAATGCTATAGCATCATTGTCCATTGCTGTTATTGCTTGAGAAAATGTAGTTTTCAGATAATGTCTTGAATGGCAATCGAACCTTGATCCATAGGTTGAATTACAGCTGTTGTATGGGCGGTAGATACATCACATTTATATTTTCATTCAAATCGCCAATGTGAGGAGGATGTCGTTGAGCACTGTCAAGCAGCAGTAGAATTTTAAAAGGAATTATTTTTTCAAGACAGTAGGCACGTACGTCTGGAATAAAACAATTTGAGAACCAATCTTCGAATAAAACAATTCTCATCCAAGCTTTAGAATTACCTGTAGTAAACCAGCAATTCATTCTTGTCAATGTTTTTTCAAAGCTCTGGGGTTGTGTGAACGGTAAACAAGAGATGGTTTTTAAAACCAGCAGCATTTCCTCCAAGGAGAAGTGTAATCCTATCTTTAAATGCCTTAAAACCAGGCGCCGATGTAGCTTCTCTGTGAATATAAGTTCGTTTTCCAGAACAGTCCGGTTTCATCTACATTACAAATCTGCTCTAGCAAATATCCTTCATCTTTTATCATCTCTTTCAGATTTTTCTTGAAAATTTCAGCAGTTTCAAAATCAGAACTAGCAGCTTCTCCCGTTATTTGTATGTTATGCAAGTTAAATCGGTTTTTGAATCAATAAAACCAACCTATACTAGCGTTAAATGTATGCTCGCCCTATTTATCTTCTTGTTGTTTCCTTAAATTGTCAAATAGGCTGGGTGATTTTGCTTGAATCGTAAACAAATGGAGAGGAATATACTTGTTGATTTGATCATCTATCCATATCATTAATGGCTTCTCCATTTCATGAAATGGCCCTTTCCTTTTCTTTGTTAAAATTGTACATTTCATATTAAATGTCCCTTTAGCTGCCTCTATTATTCTTGATTTATCTTTTATGATTGTTGAAACAGTTGAATGCGACAGTTTTTCTTCTCGTGCTATTTCACCGACTTTCTTTTGCCATATGCTTTAATCACCCTCATTTTAACATCTGAACTTAAAGCTATCATAGCATTATTTTTTATGTTGGAATTTTCATCAGTAGTATTACTTCTCTTACTGGACATAATAGGGTTACGATGAGATACAAAAATTGCAACGTTCCAAAGGCTGTGATAAGTTAGAAGTGAGAGAAATGCATATTGGTGATAGACAGGCTTTGCTTGTCGACTAATGGCGACCCTGTGATGTGTATACAAAAGCAATGTGATATATGTATGTATATGCTGGCAGCAAAGTTAAATTAGAGAATTTTTAATAATAATAATTTTTGGCCGTCGTAAGTCATGGACTACCTGTATATATAATATTTTATAAATAATTTAGTTATTTATAATTTTATAAATAATATTTTATTTTATTTATAATATTTATGTACATATAAATTTATAATATTATTCAGTGTAAATTGAATTGTATTATAAATTCATTGATTATTGTATAATTAAATTTATTTTAATGATATTGGTTTGAAAAAACAAATCGCAGTGAGAAAAATATTTATGAATTTTAACTCACCATAGACGTCAACTGAGCAAGGGAAGCAGTAGAAGGTTGTCAAATTGTCGGCGAAATTCCCACTGTATTTACTCGAATATAACTTGCCCTCGCATATAACTCGCACCCCTGATTTTACTTTACGAAAAAAGACATTAAAAAGTTTTGCATATACCTTGCACACGAAAAAAGTTTAAACACATTCATGTCGAGGCAATAGTAACTTGCTCCCTGCAGTAAACAACATGCCTTCCGAACACCACTATACTGCATATGCATGAAAAACAAGTAGTTTTATTGTATCACTGAATAAGGTACAGAAACATTTGCAGTCTGTGTAATATATTTCTCAACAAATAGTGCAATTAGAGACAGCTGGAATAAAAACAGTGCTAACTAATGAATCACATCTCCCCTCTCACAGAAACGTTGCTGTATAAACTCGAGCAAAACCATATGTTGCACCGGAAACACAGTATCCAACTAAAAACTATTGTCCAATTTTTCAATTACATGAAATAAGTGTTTGTTTTATTGCATTTGAAATTCTCGATTTCATTATGACAGATCACAAAGGTTAACTTCAAATAAAATTCTACCACGAATTGAAAATGACATATAATGCTTGTGTGAGTTCCTCTGCCAGCTCAAACGCAAACAAGCAGCAATAGAAATCAACCAGGGGTTGAAACTTTGTGTAAGTTGAGCCCCACCAGTAATGAGAAGTTCCGTCAGAACGATGAACAACACCCTGTCGTGAATGTATTAAATCCAAGAAATATATAGTGGGTGTTGTTATGACAATTGCAGATGTTATGGGATTTGGTTGAGGAGAATATTAGCATTTCAATTAAAAAATTGTTGGCTTGCTTTTATCTTTGAGTCGCGTGATCTTTTGTTAATACTGCAACAATCATATGCATGTCTACATAGCTGCTCTATCTATACTGGTCTACAGGGCCGGCCTTCTCTATAAAAGGGCCCGGGTGCAAGAAACCTTTTGGGGCCCTAAAATATTTTTGAAAGGTAAAAATTAAAGGATTCTAAATAAATGTATTGTAAAACCTCTTACCTGCAAATGATTTTGGCACAAAAAAAAAAAAAAAAACACATTCGAAATATAACAGGTTAACATAACATTTACTGAACACAAAACAAAAGTATTAAATAATTAAAATAAATAAATATTTAACACAAACAAAAGTAACCTGGCTCACCAACTAGCGCACGAAAACTATTTACAATTAATTATTGTTTAAAGTAATAAAAAAAAATTTATTTAAGCATATTAAAAAATAAATAGATTTACTATTTATTTAGGGGCCTAGTTTTACTAACATGTATATTGCTTAATATGTATTTATTTAAATATGCGATTTTCTTTTGCTATGTCATTAATCATTTCCGAAAAATTACAATTATTGGCAATTTCCTTTTCGATGCTTAATATAACAAGTGCATTTAAGCGTTCTTCGCACATATTTGACCGAAGATAATTCTTAATCAATTTTAATTTGCTAAAAGAACACTCTGCACTTGCTATAGTAACTGGTAACGTAAAGAAAATTTTCAATACAGTTAGCACATTTGGAGATAATTCATTCTTCTTCTTCCTCCTCCTTTCCAGGCTTATAGGCCAAGCGGTCTGTTCCAGACTCAATTCCATCTTTTTAAGGGTCTTCCTCTGCATCGAGTACCTTTTGGGTTGTAATTTAGAATTTTTTTTTTTAGGTATTCTGCTTCTATTCATTCTTAGTAAGTGTTCTTTCCATTTTTCTCTATAGCAAATTACTGTTTCATTTAGGGAAGTTGTAATTCCAAGTTTTTTTCTGATTTTGCTGCTTTGCATTTTGTCCATTATTGTGACTCCTTCAGTTCTATGCAGAAATTTCATTTCGGATGATTCAATTCTTCTTTCATCTGCTTTTTTTATTGTCCATATCTCACTGCCATAAAGTAAGGTTGGGTTAGCTACTGTATTGTAGATTCTTATTCGTGTGTGTTTTTGTACATAATTGGGTTTAAAAATTTTATTTATAATGCCTGTTACTTTTAAAAAGTTTGATATCTTCAGTTTTATATCAGCTTCATTTTCATGACATTGTGCAACCTAAATACTTGAATGTATTTAATTGCTCTATTATTTTGTTATTAATTACTATTTTGCTTCTTATTGGATTAGCACCTTTGAAGGTCATGGCTTTTGTTTTGTCTGTTGATATTTCCATACCATATGTTTTTATCAGATTATTTAGACTGCATAATGATTTTTGTAGTTCATCTTCATTATTTCCAAGGATTATTTGGTCATCAGCAAAAAGAAGAGTAGCTAATCTGGTGTTACGGTTTATCTCGACTCCTCCTTCATTAGTTATCTTCCATTCTTTTATGATTTTAATTCATTATAACTATAATGAAAATAAAAGTTATAATAGTTATTATAATATAATAAAAATAATAGTTATAATGAAATAATTCATTATAACTATTATTTTATATATATTGCAATATGTCTTGCACGTTATTTACATTTTTTGGTCCAAGATCAATTCTCGTAACAAATCAATTTCCTGGATTAAGTCTTGATTTACATCTTTACTATAATATTTTACAAAATCCCTTGAGCAGTTTTCTAGTTCATTTTTTTTCTAATGTTTTTATATCAGTGATTAATTTAAAATAAGAAATAACATTGGGTATATTTTTAAATCTCTGATCTATTTGTACAATAACAGTATTAATCAGAACGTTGAAAAAGTGACATCTAAATTCCTCTACCGGGTTTAGTAAAACTTCATCTGCTAGTTCGGAAAATAATCTTTCATTTTCGAATTCTTTTTTCAGGGAAGTCTTCGGAAATATTCAAGTTTCGTGCTATCATTTTTGCGTTGTCTAAAAATGTGTTAAATTTTGATCTAAAATTTTGGATTTCATTTTTAATTTTATTCACTAAATTAAAAGCAGAGTCAAGAAATTATTTTTGCTTGAAATCGTTTCTTGATACTATTAATTTTTGACAATATTGTAAATCACACCGATAAGCTTAAAATAAATGGCATTTCTTGTAATGAATCTAGTAGACTTTTAGCTTTGGATACTGCTGTGTTATCGTTAATTGCACCAATAAATTCTTCTAAGTCATTATAAGTTTGTTCAAACTGTGTATATGTTACCGCAAAGTGTGAAATGCAAGCATTGTATAGAATGCCGAAAGTGGGATGTCAAAGTACGAAACGCTTAGATTTTCACACATTTCCTAGGCATTCTATAGAATACCAAAGGCAAATCGGCAAAGTATACAACACTCCTGGCTTTTTAATATCGCAAGGCGAGTCACGTGACTTTCGACTCTCGCCTCAAACAGAGAACTGCAGAGCAGAATCTTACATAACCTAACCTAACCAGAAGTGTTCATGCCACCTGTGGACATGAGAGTAAAGACGATGGAAGTAAGAAAATAGAAGGTTATGATGTTAATATTTTGTGTACTCTTTGCTTCAATATTGAGAATGCTCTCGAAGGTAAAATTCGATCTAAACTGAATCTGGAAATACAGGCCAAAAAAATGAAAATGGATTCCTACAAAAAATTTCCTCACCCAGACGTCGACAAGGGACGGGGTGACTTGCACAATCTGCTGGGAGTTGATATGAGTGTGACAGACGATGGTTTTTACCAACTTGGAACTGCTGCAGGAATTTTAGTCTGCAGTCAGCTGCTTCCACTCAGTCCACCAGTAGAGGCCAAGGGTTCAATGAGGTGTACTTGCAAGGCCAAGTGCCAAAATTTGAAAGTGCTTTTGTATGAAAAAGGCAGTTTAAGTACAATTCAAAATGTCATTCCAGTCTACCTTGTAGCAACAAGTAGTTCAGCACTGGTCTTTTTCTCTTTTTGTAGAAAAATCCGGTATCTTACATTTTGTACTTGCATTTTCACATGCATCTTTTCAATAGAAGCCTTTTTTCATACTTTGCCGAAATAGTATTTGTCATTCTGTATAATGCCTAGAGAAAGTATGTAAAATATTAAAAATAAAAAAGATTTTTCATACTTTGCCTAAAAATGTCATGCATTCTATGAAATGCCTGCTTTTCACACTTTGCCGGTAACATATACACTGCTTTGACTGCATCTATTTTATGTTCCCATAGAGTATCACATAATAGTTTAAGCGTAACATTTAAATGCTTTTGTATAATTTCCCACCTTTTTGTAGATGCAGAAAATACGCAGTATAAACATTGCAATATTCCAAAAATATTTTTACAATATGTACTACTGGAAGCAGCATCACAAATTATCAAATTAAAAGAATGTGATAAGCAAGGTACATAAATTGCATGAGGGTTTAAACTAATTATTCTAGATCGTATGCCTTTATATGTTCCCTTCATATTGCTACCGTTATCGTATGCTTGCCCTCTACAATTCATAATATCTAAATCAAGCTCACCTATTCTTTTTAAAAGCGAATTTGCTAGTCATTCACCAGTCACATCAGTTACTTCAATAAATCACTCATTTGTAATTAATTTTTTGTCTACAAAATTTACATATCTATAATTATTGAAGTTTGTTCCTTGTGAGAAATATCAGGAGTACAATCCATTTGGATACTGTAATATATGGCTGCTTTTATATAGTCTTTAATTTTATTAAGGACTTCATTACCTAATGCAGCAATAATTTCCTATTGAAATCTATGCCAAATGATACACAATTCTTTTTTTCATATATTTAATTCTGTTTACATGATCCATTAGTACAGCATCATATTTACTTAATAATTCTATTCAACTTAAAAAATTTCCATTATTCGGCGTTCCTATTGTTTCATGGGATCCTCTAAATGACAGATTATTACCTGTTAAAAATAGAATTACATCTACAATTCTTTGGAATAGTAATTTTAGATGTTCCGTTTCTTTATTTATATTAATTTGATTTGTTTTGTCAACAGTCGAACATAAATTGAGCCTTTTTAATAATTCTTGCCAAGCAATAAAAGAATTAAAGTGACCAACAGAAAGCTCATGATCTCGAATTACAGATGACAGTTTTCTCCATTTATTAAAACCATATATAAATCGTGTTGATTGATCTTTTCCTCTTCTTTTGGAAAATAATACACAACAAAAGCAAAATACTGAGTCTTGAGCTTTTGAGTAAACTAACCAGCTGCGAAGCTGAGTTTCACCATTTGGCATTTTTTTTAAATAGTACGATGTAGAAAATGAGCTACCTTCAACATTCTTAACGAATGTATCTTGATGATGTTGTTTAGGTCCGGTTTTAACACAAAATAATCTAAATTTATCAGTTATAATATTTGGCCACAAACCTGGATCATTTATATTCACCCGATCACCATCGTTATTATTGTTTTCATCGTTATTTGCTGTATCCAAAACGTTTGTATAATCAAACACGTCTTTTTCAACGAATCCCACAGTTTCTACATTTTCTTTGAAAAGTTGTGTAGCTTGTTTGGAGTTTTCTTCTTTAGTTGAAGTTCAAATCGCAACTACTGAAGTCTTACAATTTCGTTGTCAGATTTATTTTGTAGCCATGAAAACAAATCTACTTGTGACTTTTTGAAATTTTGCTTTTCTTCTTTTTTCTTTTCTGCTGATTTCCTTTTTTGACACCCAGAGGGATACTTTCTTGGCATGGACATTATGGGTTAGACTTTGCCTGTCGAATAAGTAAATAATATTAAATATTTTTATCCCATGCATTAACAACAAGTTAAATATGTACATACTTTTTTATTTTACAAAATTTTAGAAACACTCAAGGAATGTGTTTATTTTTTTCCGTTTGTTTACTTCAGTACATTAGTTTCACCCTTATCAATCACTATTAACTGAGTTGAAATTAATGTAGTTGAGATCTAATCACGTGCAGACAACACTCCATAATCCTGAATATTGATAATACATTTCACATAGCTTTAAAAATAACTTACCGTATTTACTGGAATATAACTGGTCCTCGCATATAACTCACACCCCAGTTACTTTGCGAAAAAAAGAAATTGAAGAGTTTTGCATAACCTCGCACAGAAAAAAAAAAGTTTAATAACGTTCACTTCATGGCAATAGTGACTCGCTTCCCATGGCAAACCACGCGACCTCCATACTAGCCAATATGTCTGCAGATGCAAGTAAAGGGTCGTTTTATTGTATCACTGAATTAGGTACAAACATTTGCAGTCTGTGTAATATATTTCTCAACAAATAGTGCAATTAGAAACAGCTGGGATAAAAATGGCACTAACTAATGAATCGCATGTCCCCCCCCCCCCAAAAAAAAACTATGCTATTTAGCCACAAGCAAAACCATATGCTGCACTGGCAAACACTAAAAATTAGATGTGTGGGAGTCTGCCTTTCATATCTGTATTTGCTACGGTGTATTATCCTGGCTTTCTTCCACCGTATTCTATGGCAGGTATCCAGCGCATGGTCAGCAAGACCAGAGTGGCTGTATTGGTGAAAACGGACGTAGTCCTTGTGTTCTGAAATTCTGATATTTCCTGTCCTGCCTGTTTAGCCAAAGTAGGACAGCTTACAGCTGCAAGGGTTCTGGTATACACCAGGTAGGATTAGGGGGGGGGAGGTTGATCTTTAGTAGAGCGGATAAGGGATGCCAATTTTTTATATGGTCTGTAACAAAAAGTTATGTTTTTTAAGATTTTTGTTATTTTTTACGAGGTGCCTCGGATGTAGGGTATGGTGATGGATTTAGAGTAATCCTTGTTGTGAGGGGGGGGGGTTGTGGTTTATTGGTTTCAATATTTTTTTGGATTTTTTTTTAGGGGGGGGGGGGGTAGCCATTGGCTGAGAAAGTGTTGAGAATGTGGTTTAGTTCTGTGGTTAGGGTATTGTTATTAGAGCAGATAAGTTTAGCCCTGTTGTGTAGTGTCTTAATGACTCCATATTGTTGTGAGGGAGGGGGGGGATTGTTGGTGAATGTATCTGCCTGTATGAGTGAGTTTTCTATATACTGAGAAAACTAAGGTTCTATCAGGCTGGCGGGTGACTAGTGTGTCTAAGAAAGGAACGCAGTTGTTTTTTTCCTCTTCCAGGATGAATTTGATTCTGGGGTGTTGACTGTTTAATTGTGTTAAGAAGGAGAGGAGTGCATCAGAGCCATGTGGCCAAATAGCAAATACATAATCTACATAGCAAAGCCAAATGGTTGGTTTTTGTGGGGCAGACTTTAAGGCTTTCTCTTCAAAAGTCTCCATATAAAAGTTGGCCAAGGGTGGGGGAGAGTGGAGACTCCATGGCTGTCCACACTCTATTTGTTTGTAGAATTTTTCATGCCAAACAAAACAATTTTCCTTGCCTGAGTTCATTGTGAACTGAAATAGGGCTGTGATATCGGGAGGAAATGTAGCTTGGATTAGCTCTAAGGATTCTTTGAGTTCTCCACTCTCCCCGCCCTTGGGCCAACTTTTATATGGAGACTTTTGAAGAGAAAGCCTTAAACTCTGCCCCACAAAAACCAACCATTTGGCTTCGCTACTATGTAGATGATGTATTCGCTATTTGGCCACATGGCTCTGATGCACTCCTCTCCTTCTTAACACACTTAAACAACCAACACCCCAGAATCAAATTCACCCTGAAAGAGAAAAAAAACAACTGCCTTCCTTTCTTAGACACACTAGTCACCCGCCAGCCTGATGGAACCTTGGTTTTCTCAGTATATAGAAAACCCACCCATACAGGCAGATACATTCACCAACAATCCCTCTCCCCCTCACAACAATATGGAGTCATTAAGACACTACACAACAGGGCTAAACTTATCTGCTCGAATGACAATGCCCTAACCACAGAACTAAACCACATTCTTAACACTTTCTCAGCCAATGGCTACCCCCCCCCCCCAAAAAAAATACTGAAACCAATAAACCACACACCCTCCCCTCACAACAAGGATTACTCTGAATTCATCACCATACCCTACATCCGAGGCACCTCGGAAAAAATCACAAAATTCTTAAAAAAACATAACTTAACTTCTTGTTACAGACCATATAAAAAATTGGCATCCCTTATCCACTCCACTAAACACCAACCTCCCCCCCTAGACCTACCTGGTGTATACCAGGTCCCTTGCAGCTGTAAGCTGTCCTACTTTGGCCAAACAGGCAGGACAGCAAATATCAGAATTTCAAAACACAAGGACTACATCTGTTTTCACCAATACAGCCACTCTGGTCTTGCTGACCATGCGCTGGATACCTGCCATAGAATACGGTGGAAGAAAGCCAGGATAATACACCGTAACAAATACAGATATGAAAGGCTTTTCATGGAATCAGCTTCAGCCCTAAGAAACGATCCAAAATTCAACAAATTTGGCTGCATGCGACTTCCTCAAATTTGGGAAACCTACATCAGAAGACCTTCAGCCCAATCGCCCAAGAATAACAACATTGCCTGCTAGAGGGCACAATCAGGACTTTAGGAGAAATAATAGCTTCCTACTTCTTCCTCACTTATTGTTTTGTTGTGCCTGCATGCACGTGTGTTGTACTTAAGTTCTTGAAAATGGCAACGTGACGTTGCCGAAATATTGAAATATATTAAAATTTATTTTAATGTATATCCTAGTAAGTTGTAATTTCCTTAAATTATATAGTGAAAATGCATAACCAACGTCTAAGCCTTTCCACGAGAATAACGGTTATCTACAGAGATGTTATCGCACGTAAAGCATGCCATTACGGGAAAATGAAGTTATCAAGACAACTGAATTATCTCGCCTTCCTGAAGCACTGTCGGGATAACCAGGTAATCACTAACCGTGTGAAATTCAAGCATTGTTTCTCTTCGCAAAAGGCACTTCGTATTTATAACCATGCCAGCCAAGCCTTACTCATAGAACAAATTGCCGCCACTCGCCGTTTCCTGAGTGAAGCTAACTCAGCTATACAAGCACTCGAAGATGACCTTTCAAGCACCTTAAGCCACGAAATTTGGTCGATTGTATACGACATGTCGTGCACTGCAGCGGAGAAAGAATTTAAAAAGGTACGAGATCGATACATCAAAAAATTTGAAAATTTAAAAAAGGACGCAATCTCGCAACCGCAACTTCCTACCGAAACGGTAGTTAACTTGTCGTCACTTAGTATGAAACCTGAAGCACTCGACGCCCTCGCACGTGGCCACAATTTCGCCACTGCACCCAGAAGAGTACCTGCTGAGGATATCATGATACGAATTGAACGCGGGATTCAACACCTTCCAAGCCATGTCGCCAACGATATCAGACTGGATGTAGCTTGTGTTCTGATCAAAGCTAAACCACCTAAATCCAACATGCCTAGTAAGGAAATTAAATCGCGATTAGAATTAAAGAAAAACAAGAAAATAATAATCACCAAAGCTGACAAAGGGAATGCCACAGTATTGCTTAACCAAAAAGATTACACAGGTAAGCTGAAATCTCTATTGTTAGATCGGGCCACTTACCTCCCTATCGAGTATAATCCCACCAACTCACAAATTAGAAAACTCCACAGGCTCCTTAAGAAGGTCACTTCTTGGCCTGTGGAAATCACTAACAAATTAAAACCATATAACTCCATACCCCCCCCCCCCCCCGTATTTATGGACTCCCAAAAATTCACAAGGAAAATGCGCCATTACGTCCCATAGTGGATGGCACTGATTCCCCCACATACAAACTAGCTAAACATTTGGCCAAAGCTCTCTCACACTATACTGGCAACACACCTTCATACATAAAAACTCAGCCCACTTCAAAGCCAGCATAGAAAACCTTACACTCAAACACACTGACATACTGGTCAGTTTTGATGCCTCCTCCTTATTTACAAATGTCCCACTCAAAGAATCCTTAGGGCTAATCCAAGCTAAATTTCCTCCCGATATCACAGCCCTATTTCAGTTCACAATGAACTCGGGCTATTTTGTTTGGCAAGGAATATTCTACAGACAAATAGAGAGGACAGCCATGGGTTCTCCACTCTCCCTACCCTTGGCCAACTTTTATATGGAGACTTTTGAAGAGATAGCCTTAAACTCTGACCCAAAAAACCAACCATTTGGCTTCCCTATGTTGATGATATGTTCGCTATTTGGCCACATGGCTCTGATGCACTTCTCTCCTTCTTAACACACTTAAACAACCAACACCCCAGAATCAAATTCACCCTGAAAGAGGAAAAAAACAACTGCCTTCCTTTCTTAGACAAACTAGTCACCTGCCAGCCTGATGGAACCTTGGTTTTCTCAGTATATAGAAAACTCACCCATACAGGCAGATACATTCACCAACAATCCCCCCCCTCACAACAATATGGAGTCATTAAGACACTACACAACAGGGTTAAACTTATCTGTTCAAATGACAATGCCCTAACCACAGAACTAAACCATATTCTCAACACTTTCTCAGCCAACGGCTACCCCCCCCCTAAAAAAAATCCAAAAAATACTGAAACCAATAAACCACAACCCCCCCCCCCTCACAACAAGGATTACTCTAAATCCATCACCATACCCTACATCCGAGGCACATTGGAAAACATCACAAAAATCTTAAAAAAACATAACTTAACTTCTTGTTACAGACCATATAAAAAATTGGCATCCCTTATCCGCTCTACTAAAGACCAACCTTGCCCCCCCCCCCAGACCTACCTGGTGTATACCAGGTCCCTTGCAGCTGTAAGCTGTCCTACTTTGGCCAAACAGGCAGGACAGCAAATATCAGAATTTCAAAACACAAGGACTACATCCGTTTTCACCAATACAGCCACTCTGGTCTTGCTGACCATGCGCTGGATACCTGCCATAGAATACGGTGGAAGAAAGCCAGGAAAAAAAAAAAAACCTCAACAAATTTGGCTGCATGTGACTTCCTCAAATTTGGGAAACCTACATCAGAAGACCTTCAGCCCAATCGCCCAAGAATAACAACATTGCCCGCTAGAGGGCACAATCAGGACTTTAGGAGAAATAATAGCTTCCTACTTCTTCCTCACTTACTGTTTTGTTGTGCCTGAGTGCACGTGTCTTGTACTTAAGTTCTTGAAAATGGCAACATGACATTGCCGAAATATTGAAATATATTAAAATTTATTTTAATGTATATCCTAGTACGTTGTAATTTCCTTAAATTATATAGTGAAAATGCATAAGCAATGTCTAAGCCTTTCCACAAGACCAACCTTTTTTGTTTCCTAGAGCACATTCTAAAATACCGATAGGGCGACGGACACCATCTATTTTTTCAAGCAAATTTTTTGAATTCTTTTGTTAAATGAATACATACAAAGTTTACATTATAATTAAATGTTTCATTACTTAAAAGTTTACATTATATAAAAATTTAAATATATATATGTAAGTTAGTGTGATCTTTGGCATTGCATTTCATTGGCCAGTGCTTCATAATTAGGAGAATATGATGATATTCCAGTTCTTAAACTGGAATGAACAACTTCGAATGCGCATCTACTGTACATTGTATGCGTTTAATACTTGTCATGTGTCATTAACGCAGGTGTCATATAGCATGCCATGAATTGTTGCGTGATTATTTCAAACTATACGGCACACGGTTGAACAGCAGCGGGCACACACAAATTGGTCGATGGGCACCATGATGCCTGCGGGCATAGGGTTGGGAACCCCTGCTCTTAAGCATCAAAAAATTCCTCCACTTCTACCTTAGTAGACCCTTCTGTGGGACCATAGGCACAAATGAGTCTCATTGTCCAGTTCCCCATTCTCATATTTGCCCACATCACTCTACTGGAGACTTCCTGCCATTCAAGAAGATTAGCCTCGTATCTAGTGTTGAATGCTATGGCTACTCCTTTTCCTTGATTGTAATTTCCTAAATATAACATTTTGCATTTATTGCTCAGAAAGATCTCACCAGTTTTTGTCTTTTTTGTTTCAGTCACCCTTATTATGTCGATCTGGTACTTATCTAATTCCTCGGCTAGCTCCATTTCTTTACCATTCAGGCTTCTTATGTTGATTTTTCAAGCAAATTTTTTGAATTCTTTTGTTAAATGAATACATACAAAGTTTACATTATAATTAAATGTTTCATTACTTAAAAGTTTACATTATATAAAAATTTTGATCTTTAACACTGGTGATGTCGAGTTAGGGTGTGTTTTCAGATTTGTTCCAGTAGCTGACTTTTTGCTGTTCGCCCTGGTTCCCTGGCAAAAACAACGGGAGCCTTGTTTAACTGGGCAACACCCCAGCCGGCATGAAATTTTGTCATGTTGTACCATTATTTTGTATTTTGGTTTAACCAATAAGAATACAATTTGGTCAGCTAAATTCCAAATTGCCAGCCATCCTCGTTCGTTCAGTATCCAGGTAGATACCCAACAGGCGGCACCATGAGGAGGTGAGGATTGGACATTAGGTCAGAAGCCCTTGTCGGTTCTCCGCATTCCTTTAACGGCTATGTGGAGGTCTCCTCTCAGTTATATAGCTTTGACCCTTAAGCACCCCCCCCACACACACACACACATATTTATATAATACTCATGTTTATACAATACATACAATTTAATATAATTACATACAGTTTAAGAGATAATACTACAATTTTTCACATATGGTACAATTCAGATTCCAATTTATCTCATACTTTTTCAATTCCTTGTTTTCCAATGAAAGTTTGTCATTCATTAATAGTTCTTCTAGAATCCTCAAATCCGAATGTACAATATTTGGAATTGATTTTCTGAAACGTCATGGTTATGCATGTAATTTTGTTGATAATACAGTGTCCTTGTGTAGACTAGAATGCCATTTAGACAGGACATCAGATGACAATGCAAAATTAGAGCAATCCCTTGAAGTTTTTAAACATGCTGATGATGATGATAATGATCAAGTGCTTAATACTGAAACTCTAAAGAATGAGTAACCTAGTTCACAAATTTGGGAAAAGGATGAGATTGTCTGAGCTCAGAAAGATGATCCCATACTCAAAACTATTTATGAGGCAGTACTGAAGGGTGAAACTCAACTGGATGCATTTTTAAACCTGGAAAACTTCTATTTAGATAAAGATGCATTACTCTTATCTAAACAAATGGAAGATGGAAGGTTGAAAGTGAAAATATTGGCACCAACCAAAATGATTCCTTGGATCATGTACACTTTCCATGATTCTGACTTGGCAGGACACCAAGGATTTTCTAGAACTTGGGAAAGAATAAAGGATTGTTATATCTGGAAAAGTATGAAGAGTGACATACTCACATATGTCAAATCATGCCATAAGTGCCAAATAAGATCCCCTTTTAGAGGAAAAGCTCCATTACAACCATTTCCAATTCCAACTAGACATTTTCAGGCTGTTGCTATTGATGTGGTAGGTCCACTGCCAATTACTAAAAAAAGGCAATAGGTATATTCTAGTAGTCATAGACATGCAAACTAGATTTCCTGAAGCAGTCTCAATGAAGAATCAAACTGCAAACTATTGCAAGAAAGTTCTTGAATATGATAATTTGTAGATATGGAACTCCTCAAACCTTACTTTCAGATCAAGGAGCAAATTTTTCATCTGAACTGTTGTAACAGTTATGTAAATTACTTAACGTTAGGAAGATTTTTACTACACCTTACCACCCACAGTGTAATGGTATGTATGAATGCTGAATAAAAATATTATTATTACGGGCAACTCCAAGGAGTCGACAGACTCATCGAGGGAGGCCCTAATATCATGTCAAGAACAACTATTCGTCTTTCACACAGTATCTATAATACCTCGCCTTAAACTCATTCATGGTCATAGCACCCACAACAGACTCTGGCAATTTATTCCACTCATTTACTACTCTCCAAGTAAAGAACCTAGCTCTAGCACCCCCTGTTAACCACATTTTTGCCCAGCTTCCATGTATGGCCCCCAGTTCTCCCACCACCAGCCCTATTCTCAAAAATATCTTCTGGATTAATCTTATAGAAACCCTTCAGTAATTTGAATGTCTCAATCATATCACCCCTCTTCAGCCTATCAACCAATTTTTGCAACCCACAAATCTTCAATCTGTTCTCATAAGGTTCATTCCACAGATCTGCCACCATCTTGGTCACTCTTCTCTGGATCATCTCCACCTCCTCCCCATCATGAAGAAACCCTGGCACCCATATCTGGGCACAGTAGTCCAGATGGGGTCTTATCAGGGCTCGATATAGAAAAACAATAACTTGTTTGTCTCTGCTCGTTAAAGTATTTTTCGGTAACCAAGTGATTTGATGAGCTGTTTTAGCCACTTCTGCAATGTGCCCCCCCTAAACTTCAACTCCCTATCCACCAACACTCCCAAATCCCTGGCCTCATCAATCTCCTGGAGTACGGTTCCACCAATGTGATATACTGCTGCTAATCTTTTCACTCCAAAATACATAGCCTTACACTTTGCCACATTAAATTGACATCCATTTTCCTTAGCCCAGTCCTCCAAACTATCCAAATCATCCTGCAAAATTTTGACATCCTGTGTACTCACAACTGCTCTACCCAAATTTGCATCATCAGCAAACAAGTGAACACTTCCTCTCAGATCCTTTCCTATATCGTTAATGAACAAATTGAAAAGTAGTGGTCCAAGAACAGAACCCTGTGGCACACCACTAGTCAGAAGCCGTCTTTTTGACTCCACTCCTGAATAAACCACTCTCTGGTATCTTTCCATCAACCACCCTCCTATCCATCTCACCAACCCTATATCCATCCCCATCTGCTCCAGTTTACTGATTAGAGTTCCATGTAGTATAAAGCAAATACTTTCCAATCTGGCAAACAGTGAAATGAATGATTGGGACACATATCTTTCTCAAGCATTATTTGCATGCAGAACTGCTTTTCATTCTGCTATCAAAGAAAAACCATATTTTGCTTTATATGGCTTTGATCCAATCTTTCCTAATGAACTTGTTTCAGTCATTCCTAATACATGATACAATGATATAAATGAGTATCTTGAAACAGTAGTAGATAAATTTTCCACTACTCACAGATTAGTAGGTGAAATTAGTAAATTAAGTTCTCCGAAAACTAGGCAGCATATAAATCGTTTTAGAAAGTATAAGTTATTTGCACCAGGAGATTTAGTATTGTTATTAGATGACATTAGTTAGATGACAAATCTAGTATAAAAATAGTTGGAAAAATAGGCAGGAAAGCTTTAGGTCCATATAGAATTTTAGAGAATTTTCTCCTGTGAATTTAATATTCAAGATGTCAAAAATCCTAGCAAAATTATTAATGTACACTCTGATAGGTTAAAAAGTACTTTTTAGGGAGTAGAAATTTAGTTATATTAGGAGACAATATGAATAGAATATTGAAAGATGAGAGTTGTTTTTCTGATACTAATTGTGCATCTCATTCAGAATCAGTTATTAGGAAAGGGAATAGTTTTAAACCTCATATTTCAAATACACAACAAGGGAGAAAATTAGATTACGTACAACGTAAGAGTGATGATAATCAAACAGACTAACACAAATGAAATAATAGCAGAATATCATACGTTAGTTAACTTAGAGTTAAATAAATCAGAAAAATATGAAAATACCTCTAATTTAGTTAATAAGGATAAAGAATCTCAGAAACCTGTAGAATCTCAGACACCTGTAGAATTTGATTCTGATAGTGATGATTCTGTAGATTTAGAACATAATTCAAATATTTTAAATGAAATATTTGAGAAGCACAGAAATGAGATTTGTAAGTATAACAAAAGAAAATTATGAATTATCTCTAACATCAGATGATTCTGAAACTAGCAATTCCGAGAGTGTAAATAATGATCAGCAGGAATCACGTTATTTTTTAAGATCTAGGAATAAGCATTAAAGATTTCTTAAATATAGGTTAAATATTTTTAAAAAATAAAAAAAAATTTTCAGAGAAAGATGAAACTGATGTAAAAATAATCATAATTTAAAATTCTGAATGTTTTTACGTATTGGTAAATGTTAGAATGTTTATTAGTTTTAGTTTCATAACACGCATTGTCGGCACCTGCGATATGCCCGTTATTGAAATTGTTTTGTCAAAATGAATTGTAAAGAAGTTAAAAAAAATTGATGTACTTATCGGATTTGAATAATTGTGTTACTTTAAACAATTTTATTGTAGTTTAAACTATTAAGTTGTGTTTTATGAAGACATTCTCTTATCGCTAACGGAGACAACGCGCCAGCCATTATATTTAGTTTCTCGCTTGCCATTTTCATGAAGTACGCATGCTTGTTGAGAAGGTTGATGTGTGATTAACAGCTGACAGAAAGCGTTCGGTATCATGGTAACAAAGAGAAAAACAGGAGAGTGTTCGGAGAGAAAATTAGAACACAAGCCGGTAGACATTTAGATTTGGAGGAACTTGAGTTTTTTTATGCGACAGTCAGAGGAAAATTAATAGTATATTCCGAAAAAGGAATCATGGAACTATGAAGTTTTAATGTGGAATAAGTATTGATAAATAAATGGGAAATATTGCTATAGGCATTTTAAAAGGAATATTGGAGGAAACGCTAATTGGAAGATTTATAGTAGATTCCTAAAAGGGAATCGTAGAACTGTGAGTTTGTAAAGTGGAAGAGTTAAGACTGTCATTAAGCATTTGCTATTCACGTTTCTAAAGGAATGTTCAAGAAAACTCTGATTAGGAAGTTATCTCTATTAAGGATGCCAGATCTAACTATTAGTTCTACTAAAAAGAAGACAGAATTAAGTCAGGAAGAATAAATATGTATTACATAAGTGATGAGAAAGGATCCTATGAAAATGAAGAATAAAGTCATATATCTTCGGAAAAGGGTCTTGACAGAGAAAGAAATTGGCTATGAACATTTTGTCATTGTGAAAACAGTGTTTAGTCTAGTCTTAAGTTTATTTTTTAAAAGGCCTTGGATCCAATTAATTCTGTAGTTAGTTATAGTTATGTAAAGTTGTTTGAAGTGTATATATATTGTTTGTGTTTTATTAAATGTGTTTGTTTTGTATTTTGGTCTTGAGTCAGTGATTTTTGGATTCTGAATGAAATAGTAAAAAAAGAGGTCATTGCACCAATCGGAGTGAACCCTTGGGCAATAAATAAATATAAAATCACTCAGAAATAAAAAAATAATTGTTAGAAAAAGAGATTAAATAAAATAAATAAAAATCATATTTTTACAATGTGATTGCGTATTTTAAAATGTTTTCGCATAATGCTTTATAGATTAGTATTTTTGTGTGTGTCGGGGCAATATCTTTCAATTGATATAGTTTGCTTGCTATTATCCTGAGTTCGTTGTGCAGTAATTGTTTATATGGCTATTTCAACTTTGATCAGCATCGAAGTGAAGTCCGAGATAGCATGTTGTTTTCACCTGTGTGATGGTTGTGGTTTTAGGATCAGCGCTTTGTGTATAGGAGGATGGATGTTGCATTGTGAGATATTTGATTTATATGGGTAAGGTTTGGGGTTTTTGAATATCATTAGATGTGTTTTTCCAGGGTTTATATGTAAGTCATTTTCGGTTAGCCAGTTAGTGATTTGATTAAATAATAATAATATAATAATAATAACATCCTGTATACCCCTGAGGGTACATGTCAGGAATTTGATAATGATTTATTATTATTACCCAAGTCTGCACGGTTAGCCTAGTGGCTGTGCGCTTTGCAACCATATGCCTGGGAAAGGAGTGTCCTAGGTTCGATTCCCGTCGGTGATATGAGGAACTGAAGGATCTTCCTCAGCCATAGCCAAGTTAGGCCGGTCTTGGGTGTGGACAATAGGATTTTTTCCCCAGATTATCCTGGGGTTTTTCATCCCGCAAAGCAGGCAAACTGGCCTTGAGAACTCAACACTACAGACATAGGATATACCAGGGCATAGGGCTGACCACCTTATCCTGTGAACGGTTTGAAGTCTGATGATTAATAAACCCTGGACACCGCAAGGCAAAAGAGGGAAAAGGAAGATGAGATGAGATTATTACCCAAGACCCCATGGAGTCAAAGACTCATGTAGGATTTACCTTGGAGAGTTGCTAAAAATCAAAGCCTAACTACGAGGAGACCTCCATATCACCTTTAAGGAATGTGGAGAACTGACTGGGACTTCGGACCTAATGTCCAATCCTCACCTTCATGTAGTGCACCCAATTAGTAGGTATCCACTAGGTACTCAACAAATGAGGGATGAACTGGCAATTTAGGACAAACTGTACTCTCTCTCTATTGGCTAAACATCCTGTATACCCCTGAGGGTACATGTCAGGAATTTGATAATGATTTATTATTATTACCCAAGTCTGCACGGTTAGCCTAGTGGCTGTGCGCTTTGCAACCATATGCCTGGGAAAGGAGTGTCCTAGGTTCGATTCCCGTCGGTGATATGAGGAACTGAAGGATCTTCCTCAGCCATAGCCAAGTTAGGCCGGTCTTGGGTGTGGACAATAGGATTTTTTCCCCAGATTATCCTGGGGTTTTTCATCCCGCAAAGCAGGCAAACTGGCCTTGAGAACTCAACACTACAGACATAGGATATACCAGGGCATAGGGCTGACCACCTTATCCTGTGAACGGTTTGAAGTCTGATGATTAATAAACCCTGGACACCGCAAGGCAAAAGAGGGAAAAGGAAGATGAGATGAGATTATTACCCAAGACCCCATGGAGTCAAAGACTCATGTAGGATTTACCTTGGAGAGTTGCTAAAAATCAAAGCCTAACTACGAGGAGACCTCCATATCACCTTTAAGGAATGTGGAGAACTGACTGGGACTTCGGACCTAATGTCCAATCCTCACCTTCATGTAGTGCACCCAATTAGTAGGTATCCACTAGGTACTCAACAAATGAGGGATGAACTGGCAATTTAGGACAAACTGTACTCTCTCTCTATTGGCTAAAACCACAAATGCACATGATGGTACAACATGGGATTTCATGCCAGCTACAGCATAGCTCAGTTAAACACATTCCCTGCTGTTTGTGCCAGAAAAAACAGTGAAAAGTCAGCTACTGGAATAATCTCCAACTGCACATCTACAAAGAAGAAGAATAAACCCAACATCAGAGGAACCAAAGAAAGAAACCATCAACAGAAAGGAAGTCAAGCTTGCAGAAGAACAAAAATGTATCATGTAGACATCATTGGCATCATCACTGAAACAAATAAGATTTTAAATAATAAGTATAGAATGTTATATTCGGACAATAATGATCAAGGAAAGGAAGGAGTAGCGACAGCATTCCAACACTGAATATGAAGATAAACTTCTTGATTGGAAGGCAACTTCAAATAGAGTTACGCTATTTGAAGTTGCCATTGGGCAAAATTTTCCAATGGCTACACTGCATACTTCAGATGTAAGAGAAAAAAAGTTAAATAAGCACTCCAAGAAAGAAAGTATACTAACAAATAAGTTGATATATGCCCTAAAAGAATACAGAGAAAAATGTAAGAGACCTAACCTCTGTGTAAGAGTAGTTAAAAAAAAAGTCATGGAAAAATGTTGGTAAGAATATAGAAATGAAGATCAGGAAGGTGGTAAAGTGTTCTGGAGGCTACCAAAAAAACCCTCAGAAATTGGGGAAAAAGTACTGTAAAAGGATCAAAGATGATAAAGATGAAATGAAAAATTTAAAATATGCTATATGTCTGGAGTAATTACTTTGAAATACTGTTAAATGAAGGAATCAGTGACAGAACCATACTAGAAAATTTTCAAGAGGAATGCAAACAGGAGTACATATTAATACTTGAGATAGAAGATGCGATGAAATACTTGAAATGAAGAAAATCAGCTGGAGTAGATATTAGACCAGAAATGCTTAAATATGGAGGTATAAAAGTTTTGCAATGGCTACACTGCATAATTCAGAGGATCTTGTCAGAAGGTCAAATTTCAGATGATTGGAATTCGTGTGTACAGGCTTAAGTGCTGTGAAGACATCATGTTGGAGGCTTAATGGATTTTTTACAACACTCAGAAAGGATTAAAAAAGAATTTAATGCTTCCTATATTTCGTCCTAGTCACTAGGACATCGACGGGGATTACAAAAATAACTAATGTAACATGTACACAAATATCAAACAATACTCAGCCCAACCACGTGGGTGACACTAAAGTCCTATCTAGGTGGAGTGCCCTCTAAGGGCAGTTGTAAGTAGCCTGGAATGTAAGGTGGGACTTCTGGTGATGAGTGTTTCCCAAATCTTCGGAAGCTTAATGCAACCGTATTTATTAAGGTTTGGTTGAATTTTGAGAGCTGCTGCTGCTTCTAAGAAAAGTCTCTCTTTCTTGAATTTGCTGTGATGGAGCATGGTGGTTTTCTTCCATGATACCCTGTGGGTGGTGTCCAAGACATGGTCCGCCAATCCTGAATGACCATAGTTGTGTTTACAGATGTAAGACTTGTGTTCCTCTAGGCCGATGGATGCTGATCTGCCTGTCTGTCCAAAGTACGCCAGCTTACAGGAACAGGGTACTTTGTAAACTCCAGGCAGAGAGAGAGGAGGGAGCTGATCTTTAGTAGAACGGATAAGGGTAGCAAGTTTGCGGTGGGGCTTATATGCTGTGTGTAGGTTATACTTTTTTAGAATCTTGGCTATTTTTTCAGATGTGCCACGGATGTAGGGTATGGTGATGGCATTTTTAAATTCTTGTTGACGAGAAGGACAGAGAATGGGGGGGGGAACTGATTATTTTTTTGATACTGTGATCGCTGTAGCCATTGGAGAGGAAGGTGTTGTGTATGTGGTTAAGCTCAGCAGTGAGGGTGGTTCCACTGGAACAAAGATTGTGTGCTCTACTGGTAACAGTTTTAATAATGCCATATTGTTGAGAGGGGGGTGGTGGTGGGAGAGTTTGTGAGGGCTTTAAAGTGGGTCAAGTTTAAACCTTTCCACTCCCGTCCCCCCCGAATATACAGTTTACCAAAAATACACAAACCCAATTCCCCACTCAGACCTATAGTAGATGCCGCCAATGCACCTTGCTATAGACTGTCTAAACAGCTGGCCAACCCTCTGACCCCCCCTCACTGGAAGATCCTCTTCCTATATAAAAAACTCGACCCACTTTAAAGCCCTAACAGAAAATTTAACCTTGAATAACACAGACATATTGGTAAGCTTTGATATCTCCTCTTTGTTTACCAATATTCCCTTAACTCTCTTATAAAACGTTTTTCCGTCTGACATCTTAGATCTCTTTTCCTTTGCCATTAACTCTGGGTATTTTTCTTGGAAGAACAAAATCTACAAGCAGATAGAGGGAACCGCCATGGGTTCTCCCCCTCTCTCCCCCCCTCTTGCTAATTTCTAGATGGAAGATTTCGAAAAACGAGCCATAGACTCAGCCCCACTCAAACCTTCTTTCTGGCTAAGATATGTAGATGATGTGTTCTCTATTTGGCCTCATGGCCCAGACACGTTAGACTCCTTCCTCAGTCATCTCAATAGCCTACATCCAAGAATCCAGTTTACTATGGAAAAGGAAAAGAACAATTGTTTACCCTTCCTAGACACCTTAGTCACACGCCTGCCTAATGATACACTTGCCTTCACTGTATACAGAAAACCCACACACACAGGCAGATACATTCACAAACTCTCCCACCACCACCCCTCTCAACAATATGGCATTATTAAAACTGTTACCAGTAGAGCACACAATCTTTGTTCCAGTGGAACCACCCTCACTGCTGAGCTTAACCACATACACAACACCTTCCTCTCCAATGGCTACAGCGATCACAGTATCAAAAAAATAATCAGTTCCTCCCCCATTCTCCGTCCTTCTCGTCAACAAGAATTTAAAAATGCCATCACCATACCCTACATCCGTGGCACATCTGAAAAAATAGCCAAGATTCTAAAAAAGTATAACCTACACACAGCATATAAGCCCCACCGCAAACTTGCTACCCTTATCCGTTCTGCTAAAGATCAGCTCCCTCCTCTCTCTCTGCCTGGAGTTTACAAAGTACCCTGTTCCTGTAAGCTGGCATACTTTGGACAGACAGGCAGATCAGCATCCATCTGCCTAGAGGAACACAAGTCTTACATCTGTAAACACAACTATGGTCATTCAGGATTGGCGGACCATGTCTTGGACACCACCCACAGGGTATCATGGAAGAAAACCACCATGCTCCATCACAGCAAATTCAAGAAAGAGAGACTTTTCTTAGAAGCAGCAGCAGCTCTCAAAATTCAACCAAACCTTAATAAATACGGTTGCATTAAGCTTCCGAAGATTTGGGAAACACTCATCACCAGAAGTCCCACCTTACGTTCCAGGCCACTTACAACTGCCCTTAGAGGGCACTCCACCTAGATAGGACTTTAGTGTCACCCACGTGGTTGGGCTGGGTATTGTTTGATATTTGTGTACATGTTACATTAGTTATTTTTGTAATCCTCGTCGATGTCCTAGTGACTAGGACGAAATATAGGAAGCATTAAATTCTTTTTTAATCCTTTCTGAGTGTTGTAAAAAATCCATTAAGCCTCCAATCAGATGACTGGAGTAGACCCTCACACTTCCTATCCATAAAAAAAGGAATAAAGCTGAATGTGAGAATTACAGAGGAATTTCTCTATTACTAAGCGTTCCAGGTGAGATTTATGCAAGCATACTTAAGAGGGTTAGAAAAATTGTAGAAGAGAAACTGAGAGAAGAAAATGTGGGATTCAGGCCAAACTGAGGTTGTCGGGATCAGATTTTTTACTTTATGACAAAAAGTTGAGAAGTCATGGGAATATGACAAGGTGCCAAGAGAAAAGCTTTTCAAAACACTACAATTATATGGAGTAAACAGAGTATTATACACAGCAATACATAGTCTATGTGTAAGTTGTAAGTCAGCAGTTAGAATTGAATGAAATACAGGAAGATGATTTGATGTAAAATCAGTTGTAAGCCAAGGCTGCACATTATCTCCACTTTTGAGATCGGGTTTAATGCCATTATCTATATTGATCACATTATGAAAGAAAGTGGCATTAAACCTGATCTCAGAATTGTAGATATCAAACTTAGCTGTTTGCTTTATGCAGGTGGTGATGTACTCCTAAACACATCTGGTACAAGTCTCCAGGATTCTCTGACTAAATTGAATAATGGCTATAAGAATTTTGCCATGAAAATCAGTAATAAACAGATCAAAACTATGAAAATAAACGGGAACACAGAAAACTTCAGCTGCATTCTTAATGGAAAAAGTCTATATAACAAGTAAAATATTTCAGCTATTTTGAAACAGTTTTTAGTGATGGCAAATTAAATTTGGAAAAAAGACAACAGAATAAGCAAATCGGGTATGGTGGGGAGCCAGTCGAATACATTTATATGGAATAAGAGAGATTAGCCAAAACACTAAACTAGCGGTATACAGGGCAGCATTATGGATTGGAGATTTGGGTTAGAAATAAAGCACTTGATCAATGATTAGAGACCAGAGATATGAAAGTTCTGAGAAAAATTGGGAGAGTTAATATGCAGAATCATATTAATAATGAAGACATTAGAAACTTGACATTGTTATCATTCAAGAATGTGTGAGCAGAATTAATCTAAGTCGGTTTGGTCACTTGAACAAAGGGCAGAGGAAAAGTTATCAAAACAGGTGTATGATACCAAGAAGTCAAGGTGGTTTGAGTCAGTTATAAGCACCTTAAAAGAACAAAATGTTAGTCCTTTCCTTCAGTGTTACATGGTGATCAGCATTTATTTTACACAAATTATGGACTCTACAACAGTGTTATAATTATTTTAATTTCCCAATATTTCGACCTTCATTATTAAGGTCGTCATCTGGAGTATACACATATGTATACGGAGACAAGCTAAATTACATTTCACACAATATGCTGAAGAGACAATGATTTGACAATGACTATGTATTGCTCAGTATAATACTCTGTTTATTCCATATAGTTGTAGTGTTTTGAAAAGCTTTTCTCTTAGCACCTTGTCATATTCCCATGACTTCTCAACTTTTTTGTCATAAAGTAAAATATCTGATCCCGACAACCTCTGTTTGGCCTGAATCCCACATTTTCTTCTCTCAGTTTCTCTACAATTTTTCTAACCCTCTTAAGTATGCTTGCATAAATCTCACCTGGAACACTTAGTAATAGAGAAATTCCTCTGTATAATTCTCACATTCAGCTTTATTCCTTTTTTTATGGATAGGAAGTGTGAGGGTCTACTCCAATCATCTGAAATTTGACCTTCTGACAAGATCCTCTGAATTATGCAGTGTAGCCATTGCAAAACTTTTATACCTCCATATTTAAGCATTTCTGGTCTAATACCATCTACTCCAGCTGATTTTCTTCATTTCAAGTGTTTCATCGCATCTTCTATCTCAAGTATTGATATGTGCTCCTGTTTGCATTCCTCTTGAAAATTTTCTAGTATGGTTCTGTCACTGCTTCATTTAACAGTCTTTCAAAGTAATTACTCCAGACATATAGCATATTTTCAATTTTTCATTTCATTTCATATCATCTTTGATCCTTTAACAGTACTTTTTCCCCAATTTCTGAGTTTTTTTTTTTTTTGGTATCCTCCAAAACCTTCCTGATCTTCATTTTCTATATTCTTACCAACCTTTTTCATGACTTGTTTTTTAAACTACTCTTACACATAGGTTAGGTTTCTTACATTTTGTATTCTTTTAGGGCATATATATCGACTTATTTGTTAAAAACATTCTGTATACTTTATTTTCTTGGATTGCTTATTTAACTTTTTGTGTCCACAATGGCATTCTTTTTTTTTTTTTATTATCCTTGCAGATAAAAAAAAAAAACTTTGTCACATGACTCCCTAAGCTGAATCAATGTTTTCTTCAGAGTTTGCTACTGAGATTCCAAGATTTGGTTCTTGTTTACAAACTTTCATTCTTTCTTCAGTAATGTTTCTATAGTTGAGTCTAAGTTTACCTGTGAAGAGTGACATTTCTATATGCCCAGTGGGATTCACTTGCTACTCTGCTGTTCAGATCCTAAACATCATGCATGTTCAGATCCTGACATAAAGAAAATAGAAAAAGCGATGCTTTTTCGATTTTCTTTATGTCACCACACAAAAATTTCTTCACTTCTTTCGTAGGAGAACCTTCTGGGGATCATAGGTACAAATAAGTTTCATTGTCCAATTCCCCATTTTTGAGTTTGCCCAAGTAACTCTATTTGAAGAACATAGTACATGCACAAAGAGCAATGTGATATCTGGAGGGAATTTGTCCTGTAATAAGATGATTGTGTCATTCATTGGGACATTTGTGAAGAGGGCAGAGACGTCAAAACTGACTAATAAATCATCTTTTTCCACTGTGATACCTTTGATTTGGTTTACAAAGTGTTGTGTGTTTTTAATAGAGGAGGGGGAGTGACCTAGCAACTCCTTGAGTGTTGATGCTAGTTTCTTGGCTAGGTGATAATTGTGGCCGTCTATACTTTCAACTATTGGCCAGAGTGGTGTGTTTTGTTTGTGAATCTTTGGTAGACCGTAAATTCTCAGGAAACAAGTGCGGAAGTATTTTTTTAATGGTATCTTCGGGCCATGTGGTGACTGATTTAAGTACCTTCTCCATTTTCTTTTTTTATTCGATTGGTTTGATATAAGTTATTCTTTTCACAGCGCTCTTTGCGAATGTACGTTCTGGCTATTTTGTGTGGCAAAACACTTTCTACCTACAAAAAGAAGGCACAGCCATTGGCTCATCATTTCCCCCTCCTATTGCTAACTTTTATATGGAACATATTGAGCAACATGCTCTAGATTTCTCTCCTTTAAAACTCAAAGTCTGGCTAGATACGTTGACGTTTTCATTATCTGGCCCCATGGCGGCCACACATTAGGCACTTTGGTCAGCCACCTAAACAAACAATAGAAATGCATACAATTCACAATTGAGATTGAAAAGCAGAACACATTTCAGTTTCTAGATACACTTGTCACATCTTCCTTCTAGCAGAAGGAAGATGTGACAATTCCTTCACTATTTACTGGAAACCAACACATACCAGCCAAATATACACATAAACTTTTACCATCACCCAACACAAAAACTAGGGGTCATTAATACACTAAAAAACAAGGTTTTGAAAATTTGCTCCAATGAACAAGCACTTAAAGATGAATTTAAATTATCAATACTTTCCTAAAAATGGTTAAAGCCAATATACCAACAAATTTCTGTACAAGACCTCACTTAAAAACAAAAATAAACTAGACTACAATAAAACTGTAACCATTCCATACATTAAAGGGGTTTCAGACAAAATAAGCAGAATACTACAAAAATACAACTTTAAAGTAACCTTTAAGCCTCCTGCAAAATTAATAAACTTACTCAATTCATCCAAGGATCCACTCCCTCCATTGGCCCACCCTGGGGTATACCGTATTCATTACACCTGTAGTTTGCCCTATATAGGGGAAACAGAATGCGCAATTCCTGTCAGAAAAAAGGAATATAAACGACACATTAAATATAATATCTATGGTCAAGCTGGTCTTTCTGATCATGCTCTGAACGCTTTACATAGAATTGACTGGAAAAGCACCTGTTGTTTACATTACACCAAAACATGGTATGATTGCAAATTTAAGGAGACCTGTGAGATTCTTATCAATCATCCTAATCTTAACAATAATAATGGTCTAAAAATCCCAAGAATATGGAAGGCACATATTCTATCAACTTAACCTTTCTCACTAAGAGTTAATTATAAATAAGACCATAGGTAATCCAGGATCCTAAATCTAATATAACAGTTTTCATGTTTAATTAGGACATAATTTTTACTATAACAAAACTATCTATATGAAAGAATGTTTCTCTGATGTTGTCTTAAATAGAATATATAAAGGTGGTCTGAAAAGTTCTCAGCCTAACAATGAAAAAAACAAATTTATAATTTCAAAATTATTTTTGTTTTTTAACATAATCTCCCTTAAGACTAATACATTTATTCAAGCAATGTTCCAGCACCATTATCTTATCCCTGTAGTGATTCTCAGTAAGATGTACAAAATATCCCTCTACAGCTGCAATCACCTCTTGATTCGAAGAAAAACACTGACCAGTGAGGAAATGTTTTAGTTTTGGGAAGAGAAAGAAGTCAGAGGGAGCCAAATCTGGGGAATAGGGTGGATGTTCCAACAATTCATAGTGTAGATCCCTTAATTTTCCCATTGCCAAAAAAAAAACCTTTGTGGACAGGTGCATTGTCCTGATGAAAGATGATATTTTTCCTTCTGCAAACCAGGTCTTTTCTCACGAATTTTTTCATTTAGTCTGGTTAAAAGATCGGAATAATATCCCCCAGTTATTTTTCACCCTTTTGAAGATGATTAATAAACAAAAGCATCCCAAAACACTGATGTCATGACCTTTCCTGCTGATGGAATCGACTTTGACTTCTTTGGTTCCAAACAACCGGCTTCTGTCCACTGTTTTGACATGTTGTTTAGATTCTGGTGTGTGTAATGGTGAATCCAAGTCTCATCCATAGTAATAAATTGATGCACAAAATCAGTTTTATTCTTGTTAAAACACTCCAAGCACTGTTCAGAGATTTTCATGCGAGTGCATTTTTGATCTGCTGTGAGCAAGCGTGGCTCCCATCTTGTTCAAACCTTTTTCATTTGCAATTCTTCATGCAAAATATATCTCACATGATCCTTTGAAATGCCTATAGTCTCAGCAATTTCACGCACTTTGACTCCCCGGTCATCCAATACCATATAGTGCACTTGATCAATGATTTCTGGTGTTGTTACACTTTTTTGGATGTCTTTCACGTGGATCATCAAGGATGGTATAGCCACATTTAAACTCTGCAGCCCATTTCTTAATTGTCGAAAATGAAAGAGAAGATTCCATAAACTTTTATGAACTTCGAATGAATTTCTTTTGGCATTAAACCTTCTTTTACAAAGAATTTTATAACCGCATGATACTCAATTTTATCCATTTCAAGAGATACAGACAACACTTTTGCTTCAGACAGCTGTATAAAACAAACTACTTGATAGAATAACTTGCAATTTCACATGGATACTTATTACAGATGTACCAACTTAGAAAAAAAAATCTTGCCAATAGTGTTGCCCTCTATGTTCGAGGCCAAGCATTTTTCAGACCACCCTCGTAGCTTTGATGTGGTTAATTTATTTTATTTCATTTATTTATTGTAATTTTATTTGATTTTCACTAGAGGTCAAGCCAGTAGAATAACCATTGATCAAATCATTCTCTTCAGCATACTGTGTGAAATGTAATTTAGCTTGTCTCTGTATACATGTGTGTATACTCCAGATGATGACCTTAATGTGAAGGTTTTTTGTTCATTTTACACATAATTTGTGTAAAATGAACAAAATGTTAGATACATCAATATTGGAATGCTGGCAAGTAGCAAACTAATTTGGAGGAAAATTGCTGAAAGGAAATTATTAATCATGGAAATTTATTCATATAGTACTGTCATAATAGCCTGACCACCTCATGAGGCCACACATCAATAAACGGATGATTTACCTTTGTTGTTCTGCTTCATTCATACTTATTGTATGTAGTGCCTGCATGCATATCAATTTATTCATTATTCCCTGATGATGGCAATTTAACTTTTGTGAAAATATGGGAAAGACATGAGAGGACATAAAAGAATTACTGGAAGTAGCAAAGGATTTTGAGTCTGTTGCTGCAGTATGACAGAGTAGAGATGAGAAAGAGGGACCATAATTGCGAACGAGTCTATGCGTAGGTTATGCAGGAGGAGTGGTGTGGATGTGTGGAGCGAGTTTGATAGGCAAAAGGACTTATACAAGAAAGATGGTTCGCATCTGAATGGATCTGGTTTTCAGAGACTAGAAAACATGTTGTTGAATGAAGTGAAAGTGGATGTGTAAAATCAGGGAAACTGGAGTTTTTTTGGGGGGGGGGGGAAGTTGAGTGGATATGGGGGGGGGGGGTGGGGGGGGGGGGGGGTGGGGGGGGGGGGGGGTGGGGGGGGGGGGGGGTGGGGGGGGGGGGGGGTGGGGGGGGGGGGGGGTGGGGGGGGGGGGGGGTGGGGGGGGGGGGGGGTGGGGGGGGGGGGGGGTGGGGGGGGGGGGGGGTGGGGGGGGGGGGGGGTGGGGGGGGGGGGGGGTGGGGGGGGGGGGGGGTGGGGGGGGGGGGGGGTGGGGGGGGGGGGGGGTGGGGGGGGGGGGGGGTGGGGGGGGGGGGGGGTGGGGGGGGGGGGGGGTGGGGGGGGGGGGGGGTGGGGGGGGGGGGGGGTGGGGGGGGGGGGGGGTGGGGGGGGGGGGGGGTGGGGGGGGGGGGGGGTGGGGGGGGGGGGGGGTGGGGGGGGGGGGGGGTGGGGGGGGGGGGGGGTGGGGGGGGGGGGGGGTGGGGGGGGGGGGGGGTGGGGGGGGGGGGGGGTGGGGGGGGGGGGGGGTGGGGGGGGGGGGGGGTGGGGGGGAATAGAAGAGCATTAAGCTTACCTGTGTAGTCCTTTTGGTCAGTCGCATTTTCCTTATCTGCTTTGGTGATAACTATTTCTTTATTATTCCTCATTTCCTGCAGAGCTTTATATTCCTTGTTGGATATGTTGGTTTTTGGTAGTCTTGCTTTGGAGAGAACACAAGCTCCAGTCTTAGACTGTTGGCGATTTGATTTGGAAGGTGGTGGATTCCACGTTCGATCTGGATCATAACATCCTCACTACGTATTTTTCTGGGAGCAATGCCGAAGTTGTGACCACGTGAAAGCGCGTTGAGTGCTTCAGACTTCAGGGTGACTGAAGAAAGGTTGATTACGGTGTTGGTAGGAAGTTTTAGATTGACGGTAGAGTTCTTTTTTAATTTTTCGAATTTTTTCATCTGTCGACCTCGTATTTTTTCAATTTCTTTGTCTGCAGCGGTACATGAAACGACATGTAAAATTGACCAAAGTTCGTGATTTAAAGTGCACGAAAGCTCTTCTTCAAAAGCACAAATAGCTTTGTTAATATCTGCTAAGAGAAACCGCATAGCGGCGATTTGTTCCTGCAGCAAAGTGTAGCTATGGTTATATATACAGACAGCTTTTTGTGAAACAAAACGGTGTTTGAATTTTACACAATTCGGGATTACCTGATTATCCTGGCAGCATTTTAGGAAAGTTGGGTTCACCACTCTCCTCACCCTTGGCCAATTTCTTTATGGAGACCTTTGAAAAAAAAAAGCCTCAGCCTCTGCCCCATAAAAACCAACCATATGGCTTTGCTACGTTGATGATGTGTTTGCTATTTGGCCACATGGCTCTGATACACTCCTCTCCTTAACACACTTAAACAACCAGAATCAAGTTCATCCTTGAAAAAGAGAAAAACAACAGCCTAGACACACTAGTCACCTGCCAGCCTGATGGAACCTTGGTTTTCTCAGTTTATAGAAAACCCACCCATACAGGCAGGTACATCCACTAACAATCTCACACCCCCCCTCACAACAATATGGAGTGGTGAAAACACTATACAACAGGACTAAACTAATCTATTCAAATGACCAGGCCCTAATCACTGAACTAAATCACATGCTTAACACTGTCTCAGCCAATGGCTATCCTGAAAAAAAAATCCAAAAAATACTAAAACCAGATATCCACAACCCACCTTCCCCCCCCTTTCACAAAAAAGATTACTCTAAATCCATCACCATTCCCTACATCCGAGGTACCTCGGAAAAAATTACCAGAATCTTCAAAAAACATGACTTGACCTCCTGTTACAGACCATACAGAAAATTGGCATCCCTTATCCACTCCACTAAAGACCAACCACTTCCCCTAGACCTACCTGGTGTATACCAGGTCCCTTGCAGCTGTAAACTGCAAGGGTTTACTTTGGCCAAACAGGCAGGGCAGCGAACATCAGAATTTCGGAACACAAAGACTACATCCGTTTTCACAAGTACAGCTATTCTGGTCTTGCAGACCATGCTCTGGATACACGCCACAGAATACGGTGGAAGAAAGCTACAGTAATACACCGTAGCAAATACAAATTCAAAAGACTATTTATGGAATCAGCCTCAGCCCTAAGAAACTCTCCAAACCTCAACAAATTTGGTTCTATGAGACTGACCCCAAATTTGGGAGGCTTACATCAGCAGACCTTCAACCCAACGTCCCCAAGAACATCTACTTAGCCCGCTAGAGGGCACCATCAGGACGTTTAAGAGAACAATAGCTTCATCACTTCATTCTTAGTTACTGTGTTGTAGTGCCTACATACATGTGCCTTTTTTTTATAAGTTCTTTTTGAAGATGGCAACGTGACGTTGCCGAAATATCGGAAATATTTATTAAAGTATAATTTAATTTATATTTGTATCTACGTTGTCAACTCCTTAAGTGATTTAGTAATGCATAACCAACGTATAAGCCTGTCTACGAGAAGTATTTTTACCTCTGAGAAAGTTTCGCTTAACAAAGTAATTTCATGGAAAGCATCCTCTTCATTAATCGAGATATAACTGTGTGTGTGTGTGTGTGTGTGTGTGTGTGTGTGTGTGTGTGTGTGTGTGTGTGTGTGTGTGTGTGTGTGTGTGTGTTTAGAGTAAATATTTTAATATTTTTATAATTGAGGTTCATTCGTTTGGAATTTACAAGTGATCTTTGAAGTCAATGCACTATTACAGATACAAATCTAAAACATTCTAACCAAAATAAATAAAAAATAGAAAAGACAGGAGGATTAAACTGATACCTAAAGGAGGCTCCATGATAGAAGTGGCCATACCACCTTAGATTAGCTCTTCTCACACATTGCTGAATGTTATGTCAAGTGCATTCCTAATATTCTTATGGATATTAGGAATGAACTATTTCTAATTCAGCTCTCAGATCCATAAGTTAAAACTGGTCTGAACAGTGTCCTGTATATGGTTTGTTTAGTATTTGACTAATTCCTTTCTTATTCCATATAAAATATATATAGTTGATGTCCTACTCTTTCAGCTTTGCTTATTCTGTTGTATGTTTCCATGCGTTTTTTTTTTTTATGATCTTACACATGAACGGTCACAAAAACACAAAAAGTGCCATGTGTGGGCATGCAATCAAGGAGAGAGAAATAATCCATTAATAAGTTTCTTAAAGAGTTGGGGATGATACTCATTGGGAAAATCCGTTTGGGCAAGATTGTTCCAAATAAAAAAAGTTAGATGGAATGAAGAAACATGAGAAGTTTATTGGATATGTTTAGATTTAGACAGTGTATGAGTGGCTGCTCTAGTTATTACAGGATTAGAAGAAACAGGAGGAATGGCAGTCGCCTGTAGAGTGAAAACCATGAAAGTACCTATAGAAAAGGCATAATGCAGAAAGAGAGTGCCTATGAGAAAGTGGCTGAAGGAAGTAAGTGAGAGAGGATCACTGTCTTATCAAAAGTAAGTGAGAATGAAGTATGATTTTTCTGGAGGGTAATAAGATAAGCTTGAGTTTTAATAGCATTGAAATTCACTAAGTTGTTTTCATCCCATTTGAGAAAAGTGAGGAGATCAGTATTTAAGTAACTGGTTATGGAAGATCTTCAGGCTATAATCATTTTAGGATTATGGGGTTTCTTGAATGAAGAAGAGGCATCAGCAAAACTATGAACAGGATTTAGTTTTGACATCTTCTATTAAAATTGTGCTGTCTTAATAGCTATGTTGTTTTAGTGAAAATGAAAGTAAAAATCTAATCTTGTTCTATACATTTCTCCATTTAGGATGCAATTGATTTTGCCCATTTTCATACTCTGTGATTTTATTGCAAATTTATTACAGCTGTTATTCAATTATTTAGGGAATCCTGAAGCCTTCAAACAGATTTGTTCAGGAGTGTATCATCTGAATAGTGTAAACAGCTAAGTTGAATACTTCCAATTTTGATATCTTAATGTCACCTTCTTCATAAAGTGTGTAAATGTCCACCCTTATCTCACATGTGATTAAACATCAAAATATCTTCTTGTACCTTCTTTAGTTCTAACTGCTGCTTTAGAACTCAAATATAGACTAAGTATTGCTTGACAAAATGTACCATTTACACCATATAATTGTAGCATTTTGAACAGCTTTTGTCATGTGCCTTTTCCAGATCTACAAAATTCAAATATAGATAGTTATTGTTCATTTCCTGGCATTTTTGGTCAAACATCATATATTCAAATTGACTTTCCAGATTTCATGTTTTTGATGGCTTTTTCTACCTCAAGTAATTAACATGTGCTCCTAATTGCATTCCACATGACTATTTTTTTATCACAGTTCTGTTGCTTCATGTTTCATTCAGTAATCTTTCTAAATAATTACACCAGATATCAAGAATATATCTTCAGCTTTCATGTCACTTTCAACATCTCTGGATATCTTTTACAGTACTCTTTCCTCCATTTCAGAGCTTTTTCAATAGAATCCAGAACATTTTGCCACCTTGTTCATATTTATCATCTATATTTTTACTAAAGTCTTTTATGAAGTAAATCATAAATACAGTGTGCTAAAATGGAATCAGATGCATTAATCCAACTTTTCAACATGGTCAAGCAAAAAATGCACAAAGAATGGTTGTTGTGCCTCTGATGATTAACTTTGAAACTTATAACTTTTGGCAAAATATCTGCAGATGTTTTGTCTGTTACTGTGTGTGTGTGTGTGTGTGCGCGCGCGCAGAAAACTAATACGAATTTAAAAAAACTGACAGTTATATCACTGCTGATCTTCATAAAATGAAAATCGCTTGTCATCTTACTATAACAGCAAGTTACTGCTTGGTGATTCTTAAAAATCAATAGTGATATGTTCAATATATCTCAGCAATTCCAATGGGGTCAATACTGACATCCTCTCTTTGGAGTCAATCAACCTGAAAAAGGAGTTGAATGGATCAATGGTAAATTATAATATAATGAATATAAAAACATATGACTTAAAAATGCAATTTTGAACATTGGTCTTCACATTTGTACAGTTTTGGTTTTCACAATTTAGTGAAAGAAATAACCTGAATTGCAAACTATAACAGCACCATTTTTGTAAACTTTCCCCAGTTTTTAACTTATGACAGTTAGGTTCAGTCATATTAATAATTTATTGAGAAAAACAAGAAACAGGGAAAAACATATCAGAATATGGAAGACACAAGAAGAAACGGAGTAATTTTAGCCCAGCATATTGCAAAACATCAAGCACAACTATCTAATTAAATGGTAATAAAACAAACAATAATTATCATTATTGTTGTAATAACAAGTAATTGCTATTACAAACTGATTTTTACTTACTTCCATAATATTTTATAATTTTAATAAATAAATTGAAAAATATTAAGAAATTTTTCTTATAATCAAGCAATCAAGTCAAAATGTATTTTTGGATTTTTTTTGGGGGGGGTCTGTGAGGAAGAGAATGGACGGGTTGAGAATCCCCGGTATATCTCATTCCAGTTACGTTAAAAGTAGTAATAACATTTATCCCACTTGTGTTATTCCCTTACTGGTTTTTGCTACTTCTGTAATTCTGTCAGTCATTACTACATAACTGGCCAGTAATTTTATTTTAATTTCTGAGCCAGGATGTCATTAACTTATGCAGAGAACTTCCTATGAAAAAAAAAAAAAAAAAAAAATAGCTATTTAGTTCTGTTCAATAAGCATTCACTATTATAAGCTAATTACATAATTACCAATATCTTCACAAAGTCCATCTTCTCCAATCAGTATTCGATGTAATACTGGATCACCCCATGGGTCATATATCGCCATAACCAAAACTGCACAAAGACGAATTGATCCACTCACAAGAAGTCCCATTATTTGGCTGCATTGTGTTAAAGCCCTTGCCAAGCCTCTCTTCTGTGATGAACTTACTTTTGACCAATGGCTGGACAACACTGTTAGAGCACTTTCCCTACAAAAGTAAAATATAATCAGAAGCTAATCAGTGAACTCAACCAGAAAGCATCATTACACTGCTGAAGATCGTTAAAGAACACAACAGTGCTACATAATACAGCAGCTAGTAAATAAATACAAATCTCTTAAATTTTAATTTAAATATTAGCATTCAGGATTAATACCAGAATCATATACAGTAAAACCTTATCAAAATGAACCAATAGGAGGCGAAGATATGGACACCTTAGCATGCATGCCACCTATTAGGTTTGGCTAGGGACTCGTAGTATGGTGGCAGGCATATTCCCGTAAGCTCTCTGGTAAAATTTTGCACGAAACTTCTATAGTTTCTGTAGTCAGCTTTGAAATGATGTTGGATTTAATATCCATTTAATTTGTATAACATAAAATAATATTTAAATACCTATCAGCAAACAGTTTACCAACCAGTCCCCCTTCTCCCCATAACATGACAGGTTGCAAAACCTTAACCACTTGCGCATGTGAGAAAATAGTTGAGAAGAAAGAAGAGACTTATTGATATGTTTTTTGAACTAACTGGAAGGTACTGTTGCAGAGCACAGTAGTAGATGATGAGAAGTCGTTTCAGGAAGGTTGAAGCTGTCTGATGAGGAAGTAAAAAAATGACGTGAGCCAGAACAGCATTAATGAAAATTGTTGCAGAAGAGACAGAAGGAGAAAACAGTATATCTTTGAAATAGACTGGGGTGAGTATGTCTGTGAGAGGAGAACACCAATTAACTGAATCACCCTCTTATATGTAAGAATAATAGTCCGAAGTAGGCCAGATTTGAAAAGAACATCCAGATTTTTTTTTTTTTTTTTTTTTGTAGAGATGCTTATGATGTGCATATGCAACAAGAGGCTAGAGGAGAAAAGAGTGTCTTTGGAGAGAATGAAATTATTATTATTGCATGGATGCCTCCATGAAGTCATATGACTCCATGTGGGAGACCCAAACTATCAACACATCTATCATACCTCTCCTTGAAACCATTAACAGACAAAGCACTCACAACTGACTCACTCATTCACAAGCAAAAAATCCTATAAAAGTAACTTCAATATTTCTATCATATCCACTTCCCCCCCCCCCCTATCAACCAACTCTTACAATCCGTGGACCCTCAATCTATCCTCACGGGGAGCAGTCTACAGATCATTTATCACCTTGCCTCTGGATTCTTTCCAGCACTTCTCATCCTGAAGAAACCCAGATGACCATACCAGAGTATAGTAATCCAGATGTGGTTGTATAAAGACTTCATAAAGAGGAATGATAACTCTCCTATCTCTGCTTGTGTGTTCAATAACCAAGTAATCCTGTGAGTCACATTGGCTACTTTAGCAATATGCCCTCTAAACTTCAACTCTATCTGCTATAACCCCAAAATCCCTGGCTTCATAATTTCCTGGAGTACAGTTCCCTCAATGTAATACACAGCCTTTGTATCTCAAAAAGCATAACTTGACACTTTTCCATATCAAATTGATATCCATTACGTTTTGCCCATACTGTCAGCCTATTCGAAAATCATCCTGCAAGCTTTCTATGTTATCTATTAACTATTATTCTACCCAACTTTGCATCATCAGCAAACAACAATATTCCCCTTCAAATTATTTCCTATATCATTTATGTACAAATTAAATAGAAGTGGTCCAAGCATAGATCCCTGCAGCACACCACTAGTCACTTGCCTTATCCTAGATTCTGCTCCTCCATATACTATTTTTTGATATCTGTCCATGAGCCAATCTTGTCCACAGAACCAGTGTCTATCCACCCCCATTTGTTCTAATTTGCATAGCAGAGATTCATGCGATATTCTTTCAAATGCCTTTGCAAAATTAAGCAGAAACCACAGTGTAGCCATTCCCATCATCCAACTCAGCTGTCACTATTATGAAAAACAAACTTAATAGATTACTAAGGCATGATCATCACTTCGCAAAACCATGCTGCTGTAAACTGTTGTGCTATTACTTCTTGCTTATAAAGCCTGCTATAGAAGCTGTTTGGTTACTGTGCTTTTGAAATACCATTATTCTAATTAGCAGTGCACACCTCGTAACCTTTCTTGCTTATACTATTGCATACTATGTTTATCTACCTTTCGCACTATGAGTCTGATGCCTATGGATACTAGAAATTTTTTTTTTTTTTTTTGAGACTGCGTCACTAATATCTTTTAATTGGCATAAAACTCAGTAATACAGCTGGTTGATTTCTCTCTCTAACACAAATTCCTTCAGTAAAACTTTACACAAACAGTCATGGTCTATTTGCACTTAACTATACTCTTCGGCTATCTCACTTGGTTTCCCGCTCACAAGTCCGATTATTTTTAGAAACAGTGCATTGTAAAATAAAAGATCAGGCAGCACCACTCTTTTAACAGATAATTAAAACACATTAATATGAAATATACATGAATCAAACGACAAGGAAATTGCTTTCTCTACCCATCTATAAAATCTTTACCAATTTATTAAAACTCTTTTACTTCAACACTAAATAATCTCTTTAACTCGAAAACTTATTTACTCTCTGCTTACAAATTCAACTTATTAAAGTTCTAGTTTACTCGCAAAGAGGTTATTTTTAAAAATTTGATATAGACTTCTAACATGCCAACTGACTCTCTTATGGACACTTCTTATTACTATTAAACTAATTCTTAATAGTCCATCTACAACATATCTCCTAGATTATATGAGAAAATGTACAAAAGGATGGAACTTACAGAGGCTCTGTACACATTCAGTCAAGAATCTTGCACTGAAATCTTTATGGCATTTCTTTCATCTCAGATCTCGAGCTTCCTTCAGGAGTGTCTGACATCAGCAATATCTCTTCAGAAATTAGCGGGCTGTGGACTGCAACCTGCGATACTCGTACAGCTCCAGCAAAAGGTTGATCTCCCACGGCAAAAAGGAAAAAATTCCGAGCGAAACTGCTTCGGGTGTTTACATTGGCTTTTCTCCTCTGGCTTGGGCTTGCCATAATGCCTGGATGACTGGCTTTTCTATCTGCCGCCGACTGGCTCTCTCTCGACTGCCTGCTGGGTTCCCGCTCACTGCCGGCGACTGGAAGCTCCCTATGCTTGGCTCAGTCCCTTTTTATTACGCCTTCTCTGAGACCTCGCATGAAGGGTTGTAACCCCCGAATTCTTCGGCATGACTCTTTCATCTTTTAAGTTTGACCCGCTCTTTGTTCTCCTCCATGCACTCTTTTGATCATACGTTGCCGGGCAGCGGAAACTTGTTTGAACCTTTCAGATCTCTCAGGCACTGACTTTGGAGGTGTTTATGCGCAAAGCTTGTAAGCAACTTTCTCATACACAGCTATTATACAAAGTTCCAGTGGCAAAACTTTGTTTTTGACATTCTAAAATATTCTTGTTAAAGGAGTAAATACAGTTAATTCCCATAGGGTTATTTACAATAATATCTAGCATAAAACATACAGAGACAAACAAGGTTATTGTTGTAACATTCTCATGGGACTTGACCTCTGTAAAAATCGATCTAAAGCGCTTTCTAAGTTACATCGAGTTTTTACACTGCCCCTCAGAGTATCATATTCTTATCCACTCATTCGTGAATTCTCTTTCTGACCAACTTTTCCTGTACATTTACCAATCCTGAAATACTGACTGAACTTGATCCTAGACTTGGATCCTCTTTTATACAAAGGAATTATTTTGCTGGAGCTGAGACTTAAAGAGCCTAGCCAAAGTCATCAATAGTTCCCCTGTACATTCATGTAAAACGTAAGCTGATATTATCCATCCAATCCCAGAGCTGTATTTGTTGCATTCAGATTCTGCAATACCCTAAGTTGTTATGTTGGCTCCACGCATAAAAGGTCAGAGACTACAGTGTCATGTGTGGGAAAGTGATTAAGGAGAAGGTGTAGCCTGTTGATATGTTTCTTAAAGAGCAGGAGGTTATGCTCAGTAGGAAAAACACTATGGGGAGATTGTTCCAAAGAATAGAGGTGGACAGCATCAAACAAGATGATGAGAGGTTAGTTCTGTGTGTTCAAAGCTGGACAGTGTTATGGGTGTTGCCCAACAGCTGCTCTAGTTATTCTATGGTTAGAAGAAAAGTTGAGAAATGGTAGCACCCAATTCAGAGGAGCAATGTCCATGAATGTCTCTTTCCTTAAGGGTTCATATTTAAGAATTTAGGGACACAAAACACATGTGTTGAAATGGTTATTCTACTAATTATCAATGAAATAACACTTCACGTTTCGACCCCTGTATCGAGGTCATCATCAGAAGGATATGTGTATAGGAACGAAGCTACATGCTGTTGCACTCTATAAAGGTAAATTAAATCTATGTTGTTAACTAATCTTTTTCTTAGCCTGACCTCTAATGATAAAAAAATAAATAAAATAAAAAATAAAATAAATAAATGAAAACTACAATAAACTCTGCTAAAGTCCTCATGTACTAAGATTCTTCTGGAATTGTACAGTTCATATTGTTATACAACGATTTTCTTCTGGATTTGTACAGTTCAGCTTGTTATTGAATGTTCCAGAAAAAAAAAAAAAAACTTCACCAAGTCTTCTTGTATTGAGATTTTTCTTTGTGGTTGCAGATGGGTCAGTCACATTCTTGAAATGGTTAGACCATCATTTTTATTCAGATTTGGATTATGTTTGAGCATTTCATATGCCTCTTGGAATTTCCTCTCGAACCAGTTTTGGTGCTGTGTAGGGACTCGGTACCTGTCCAATCAATTCGGTGGTATGTTTGGAGTGTGTGGTCAGAAAGGCCGGTTTTTCCAAAATGTGGGTATTTAATATGTCGTTTGTGTTCATCCTTCCTGATTGGGATGGTTCGCCCTGTTTCCCCTATGTATGGTATGTTATATATGCGTTGTATTTTGTAAACCCCTGGGTGGGCTAGGTGTAGCAGAGGATCAGCCAAAAAATTAGCTGATTAGTATATGACTTTCGTCACCTGATGATGAAAGTCATCTACAACCTGTTCTACTCACTGAGGCATGAAGTGGTCACTGCTGTTTCATCTATAAAGTAGGGTTTCCAGTTTTGATGTTTTGTAAACCCCTGGGTGGGCTAGGTGTAGCAGAGGATCCTTGGAAGAACTGAGTTGGTGTCTTAATTTTGTCAGGGGTTTAAAGGTGGTTTTGATGTTCTATTTGTGTAGTGTTCAGCCTATTTTTTCAGAAATGCCTCTAACATATGGTATGACAATAGCATTCTTGAAATCTTTTTTGTTTTTAGTGGTATCTCTGTGAAGGATCTTGTGGATGGTTTTTTTACTGTATCCATTTTTTATAAAGGTATGGTTGATGATCTCATAGTTCTGGTTAAGAGCTTGTTCATTTGAACAGATAGTTTGAGCTCTGTGTTTAAGGGTGCTTATGACCCCTAGTTTTTGTGTTGGGTGGTGGTAAGAATTTTTGTGTATGTACTAGCCTGTGTGTGTGTGGGTTTGCAGTAGACTGAGAAGGAGAGACAGCCTGAGGGAAGACGTGTGACAAGTGTGTCTGGAAAGGAAGAGAGCTGTTTTTTTCTATCTCAAAGGTGAATTGGATGCGTTTGTGTTGTTTGTTCAGGTGGCTAAGGAATGTATTTAGTGCTCCATGGCCGTAGAGCCAAATGGTGAAAATATCGTCAACGTACCTGAGCCAAATTTTGGGCTTTAGGCACGCCGACTCTAGAGCTCGTTGCTCAAAGTTTTCCATACATAATTTAGCTATTGGGGGGAGGGGGGACAAAAAGAATACAACTGAATTAATTAAATCTGTTAACACGTGTGCGGAAGAAAAACTTAAAAAACTAATACCTCAGTATGCCAGCGCGCCCAGAATTTATGGCCTGCCAAAAGTACACAAAGCAGACACACCACTACATCTGATTTTGGAAGGAATCGACAGCCCGAATAACCACTTAGCCAAAAAATTAGCACCCACACTCAAGGACTTGGTAGGTCATTCCCCTTCCTACATAAAAAATACACATTTCATAAACAAAATTAAAAACATTACACTCAAAGACCAAGATTTATTAGTCAGCTTTGACATAACTTCCCTTGTCACCAATGTCCCAATCAATGATACTATCTTGCTCTTACAGAACATATTTCTACATGACATAACAGCCCTCTTTGCCCACGTACTCTGCTTTACTCAAGGTATTTCGTGTGGCAAAACAATTTTTACCTTCAAAAACAGAGGACAGCCAAAGGCTCACCACTTTTCTCCCCAATAGCTAACTTTTATATGGAAGACTCTGAGCAATGAGCTCTAGAATTGGCATGCCTAAAGCCCAAAATTTGGGCTTTAGGCAATATTTTTGCCATTTGGCCCCACGGCCGTGAAGCACACATTCCTTAGCCACCTGAACAAACAACACAAATGCATCCAATTCACCTTTGAAATAGAAAAAAACAACTCTCTTCCATTCCTAGACACGCTCGTTACATGTCTTCCCTCAGGCTGTCTCTCCTTCTCAGTCTACCGCAAATTTACACACACACACACACACACAGGCCAGTACACACACAAAACTTCCTATCACCACCCAACACAAAAACTAGGGGTCATAAGCACCCTTACACAGAACTCAAACTATCTGTTCAAATGAACAAGCTCTTAACCAGGAATACGAGATCATCAACCATACCTTTATAAAAAAATGGATATTGTAAAAAAACCATCCACAAGATCCTCCACAGAGATACCACTAAAAACAAAAAAGATTTCAAGAATGCTATTGTCATACCATATGTTAGAGGCATTTCTGAAAAAATAGGCTGAACACTACACAAATAGAACATCAAAACCACCTTTAAACCCCTGACAAAATTAAGACACCAACTCAGTTCTTCCAAGGATCCTCTGCTACACCTAGCCCACCCAGGGGTTTACAAAATACAACGCACATATAACATACCATACATAGGGGAAACAGGGCGAACCATCCCAATCAGGAAGGATGAACACAAACGACATATTAAATACCTACATTTTGGAAAAACCGGCCTTTCTGACCACACACTCCAAACATACCACCGAATTGATTGGACAGGTACCGAGTCCCTACACCGCACCAAAACCTGGTTTGAGAGGAAATTCCAAGAGTCGTGTAATGCTCAAACATAATCCAAATCTGAATAAAAATGATGGTCTAACCATTCCAAGAATGTGGATGACCCATCTGCAACCATCATAGCAACCACAAAGAAAAATCTCAATGCAAGACTTGGTTAAAGAAGGATAAAATTTCTTTAAAGGATTGTCAATTGTTTTAATCCTGTATCATTTCAGAAGATTCCCATCTACATGCTATGCCATCAATGTAAAGAAAGAATTACGTATACTTCTGTCTTTCTAACTGCATCAACCTACATCTTGGTCTTCTTCTGGATCTTTATCTTAGCATCAAACATTCATTTTTCTCTTCTTTTCTCATTCTATTTAAATAACCATACTATCACCTTAGATAAGCTATGCCCACATATCCTAATGTTAGTATCTTGGATATTAGCAATGGCAAGATATTCATTTTTAATGTGATTAGGCCACTGATGCCAAAAAATTTTTGCCAGAACTGTCATGTCTGTGATCTAGTCTCTGATCAACTGTTTTGCATCTTACCAAACTCTCAGATCCATAAGTTAAACATGATTTGAACACAGTCTTGTATATTGCTAGTTTAGTGTTTTGACTCATTTCTCTCTTATTCCATATAAATGTATTCAGTTGATTCCCCACAATGCCAGTTTACTTTCTTCACTAAAATTTATACCTAAATAACTGAAGAATGAAAAAACTGGAAAAGGGTTTGGGATAACCAAAGAAATTTAGCTGCATGTTGTATGGATTTTTAAGCTATAGTTTGATGAGCATGAAAAAGATGAAACAGGTCAATACAGACTAGGCAAATGAAAATATTCCAATTCCAGGAAGTTCAAGAAAGAACATTCTTTTCCCAGTCAATACTTATCCTTAAAATTAGCCCCCCCCCCCCTTTATTTCACCTCTGGTACTGTAATCATAATTCATCTTCCAAGGTTAAATGATCATTGTCACATAAAACTCTAGGTGATTAACATAGTGCATCACTAATTCTTCTGATGATATTAAAAATCCAAGATCTTGTTTCCTCTAGTAAGATCAGATGATTATCGTGCTTTACAATTTTTTTTTCGTTTCCTTTGCTTTTCCTTATTTCTTTAAGTAAATGAGCCATAACACACTCTTCTCTAAGCTATACAGATGCTCTCGAGTGGTGTTTAAGAAGTTTACAGATGATCAGATTATATACAAGACAACGAAGATGACCTTCAAAAATCAGTTTATGAATTAAACAAAATAAGCTAACAATTTAAAAATCTCACGAAAGCAAACAAAAATCATGGCATTTAAAGGTCGGGATCATGTAAAATTCAAAAATAGTTATAGAAAATAAAATAATAGAACAGATGTTTCATCTATAAAGTAGGGTTTCCAGTTTCTATTCTCTCTCTGTTTCTTCTTATATGCAACACAGATGAAGGCTTCCCTGTTTGCAAACTCTATACTGTAATTATTTAACTAGAGAAGCATTTCCGGTTATTTGAGGGTACCCATGGGTGAAATATTGAAAGAAAAAAAAAAAAAAATTTGCTTTAAAGATACTGTTCATAATGCTTCAGGAGACTTCTTGTCAAGTGGCAAATAATCTTACTGCTTACTCCACTAGAAATCAAAGTACAGCAGGTGCAGGGGCAATGCTGAGGCCAGGCTTGGATTAGAATCTGGGCACTCCCTGTGTGAAGTTTAACACACTCTTCTCTAAGCTATACAGATGCCAAACTTCTTAAACACCACTCTCTCGAGTGGTGTTTAAGAAGTTTGGCATCTGTATAGCTTAGAGAAGAGTGTGTTATGGCTCATTTACTTAAAGAAATAAGGAAAAGCAAAGGAAATGAAAAAAAAAATTGTAAAGCATGATAATCATCTGATCTTACTAGAGGGAACAAGATCTTGGATTTTTAATATCATCAGAAGAATTAGTGATGCACTGTGTTAATCACCCAGAGTTTTTAGTTAATCACCCAGTGACATTAATGAAAAATGGATAGTGCTAAGGGACTATCTAGTATAATTTAATGTGTAAGTAAATGCACTGTTGTTTACAACTAGAAGAAAATGTATAGGATAAGTGCCACTTCAAAGCATACCACCTTCCTTACTTGGAGGAAAAATGCCAACTAGACTTCTAGGTTGTATATGACTTTCGTCACCTGATGATGAAAGTCATCTACAACCTGTTCTACTCACTGAGGCATGAAGTGGTCACTGCTGTTTCATCTATATAGTAGGGTTTCCAGTTTCTATTCTCTCTTTCTATTTCTTCTTATATGCAACACAGATGAAGGCCTCCCTGTTTGCAAACCCTACACTGTAATTATTTAACTAGAGAAGCATAGTACCATAGGTGAAATATGGAAAAAAAAAAAGTTTGCTTTAAAGATACTGTTCATAATGTTTCAGGAGGCTTCTTGTCAAGTGGCAAATAATCTTACTGCTTACTCCAACTAGAAATCAGAGTATATCAGGTGCAATGCTGAGGCCAGGCTTGGATTAGAATCTGGGCACTCCGTGTCAGAGTCATAATCACGAGTCCTTGACACGTGATTTGACTCCACGAGTCCAATGCTCTATAAATTTTCTTAATGCATCATTCGCTATCATGAAAGACAGAAGGACATGAACTTTGCCAACATCTTGGGATTCAATTCTAAATGAATTACATCCACCATCACTTATAGTCATTGAAAACCTGATACAACACTAAACCTCAAATGGCATCATATGCAACTATATCTCACCTAAGCTATTTACTTACATCATACACAAGGAATTATCATGCCTTTCACAAGGAATTATCAGACCAGAAATTTCCTTTGTGTGATTTCCTTCGGCTCAAGATTTACTTGCCTTGCTTCACTGCCTTAATTTTCTGCTTCTACTACTCTCCTAACTCTGATGACTTTACAGACTTATTTCACTATATCTCTGAAAGTTGATCACATACAGCCTAATTATTCTAATAATGAGATAATCCTTCAATGTTCATAATGCAGACCAGTTTCCCTTATCCAACTTCATACACAAAGTTGGAAGACAAGCTGAACTGTCTGCTGTCAGTAATGATTTAAGTCAAAGCCGGCCTGGTTGCCAAGTGGTTAGCATATCCGCTCTCCAGCCAAAAGGGTGTGGGTTCGAATCCCACTGCAGGCATGGATGTTTGTGATTGTCTATGAAAATACTAGTGGTGGTGGTCGGCAGTAGATGGCATTGGTGTATACGATGATGGTAGTTGCAGTTGGTGGATTGGTTAAGTGGTGGAGATGGAGAGTTGTAGAGCAGGTGCCCTCCCTCGACGAGTCTTTGGACTCCCTGGAGGTGTTATATAATAATAAATTGCTTACCAATCCACCAGAATTTCAGATAATCAGATCTTGAAAAATGTGCTAGTCTGTGAAAATTTTCAGTTGACAAGTTAAAAAAAAAAAAAATCAGAAGAGATAGTTTCGTAAAGTTTTTTTTGAATGTTTCTTACTTATCGCATTTCATGAGGAATGATGATCATTACAAATGCCTGTTTTGTTGCTTATCAACCAGTGAGAGGATTTTTTTTGAATGTTTCTTACTTATCGCATTTCATGAGGAATGATGATCATTACAAATGCCTGTTTTGTTGCTTATCAACCAGTGAGAGGATAAGGTGCATGCATCATTTTATATCTAATACAGCACTCAATCATTTTGCTGTGAAACATACATGCAGAGGACAATTGTAATTAGCTTTTTCTTATCTGATGATGGAATGTGCAGAATTTGTTCATTAACAGTGGATATTAAAACTTGGATTCATAACTCCCTTTCAAAACAGTTAAAACATTATAAATTATGGAATGAAAGAATAATAGAAGCTAGGATAAAAATAGATAGAGGCTATTTAACAATAATTGGTTTATATGCCCCAGAAGAAGGAAGAGAACAGGATAATATTGATTTTTATAATCAGCTACAAAACATATATAATAAAATAAATAAAAATGACTACATAATTTTAGCAGGAGACTTAAATGCAAGAATTGGAAACACGAAAATTAATAATAATATAGGAATACATGGAGAACACACTCTAAACAGAAATGGTAAAAAATTGATTGACTTTGTAGTTTATAATAACCTAAAAATAATGAATTCCTTCTATAAACATAAAGACATACATAAATATACTTGGGCAGCAAGAGGATGGAAATCAATATTTGATTACTTCATATTAAATGAAAAGACATCAAAATTTTCACTAGATGTTAGAGTTCACAGAGGATATGAAATAAGCAGTGACCACTTCCTTGTTAAAATAAAATTAAGATTACCACCTAAATGGCTACAAGTAACAAGAACAGAAAGAAAAATTGAAACATTTGCTTATAAAACTAGACTATTGAATGACACAAATGTACAATGGCTATATGAACAAAGAATTAACCAATATCTAGATAAAATAAAACAAAATGAAGAAATAGAAATAGAATGGCTTAATATAAAAACGATACTAAATGCAGCAGCAAATGAAAGCTTAGGAAAGACCAAAAAATTCAATAAAAGAAAAAAACTGAAGATCTGGGATGATACAATCAAAGAAATAATTAAAAAGAAAAAAGAAGCCTATCACAAATGGTTAAGCAGTAAAAGATTAGAAGATGAAATAGAATATAAAAGAATAAGAGCCATAGCTAAAAGAGAAGTCAGAAAAAGTCAGAGAATCATGGAATAAATTTGTTTCTAATTTAGAACATTATTTATATAAAATAAGACCCAATGTATATAAGATTTTGAAACACCTAAATGCAGATACCAAAGAAAACATAAAATTAAACACTGAATTAAAATTAGAAGAATTTCTAAATTACTACACAGAACTGTGGACAGATAAATATTTTAAAAAAGACAACTGGCAAACAATGAACGAAAATGAAAAGGAAATAACTGAAGAAGAATTAGAAATCAGCCTGAAAGAAACAAGAAACAGAAAATCACCTGGAGAAGATAAGCTAGGTTCAGAACTATATAAATACGCAGGAACAAGATTCAAAGGAAGACTCTTATTATTTTTAAATAAAATTTACTCAACTGGTATCCCCCCAATAGAATGGAAAAAAGCAATTGTGATTCATATCTTTAAGAAAGGTAATAGAGATGACCCTAAAAATTATAGAAGTATCAGTATACTAAATTCCTGTTACAAAATATATAGCAGAATCTTAAATAACAAACTAATGAAATATTCCGAAAACTTTATTCTAGAGGTACAGAATGGATTTAGAAAGGGACGATCATGTATAGACCCAGCCTTTTGCCTAAAATTAATAATAGAGAAAAGAAGAAAATATAATTTGGAAACACATATTGCATTTATTGACTTTGAAAAAGCATTTGACAAAGTTAAAAGAAACATTATTTAACATATTAAAAGAAAGACAAATACCAAATAATATCCTAAAAGCTATCACAAGTATATATGAAAATAATCAAATACAAATAAGATTAAATCACGAGCTATCATATACAAGAGAGATAAACCAAGGGGTCCGACAGGAATGTCCCCTCTCAGCAACTCTTTTTAATATCTACTTAAATGAAATAATAATAAAATGGAGTAAAAATTTACACCAAGGAATTAAACTTTCACCTACAGTTAACTTAAACACTCTCCTCTTTGCAGACGACCAAATAATAATTACAAATTCTGAAGATAACTTACAGAAAGCTATTTTAAATCTAAATGAGATATCCAAAGATTATGGTATGATAATATCAACGGAAAAATCAAAAACTATGGCCTTTAAAGGACAAGATCCGGCAAGAAACAAAAATAGTAACAGATAACAAGATCTTAGAACAGGTGAATTCATTTAACTACCTAGGATGTATGATCACATATGAAAATGAAAAAGATATAAACGTAAAAATTGCAAAATATTTAAAAATAACAGGTGTAATTAACTCTATATTTAAACCAAACCTAGTTCAAAAACAAACCAGGCTAAAAGTATACAATACATTAGCCTTACCGGTCTTAATGTATGGAAGCGAAATCTGGACAATAAAACAAAAAGACAAAGATTAACAACAGCAGAAATGAAGTTTATGAGAAAAACTGTAAAGTATACCCTATTTGATCACAAAAGAAACGAAGATATTATGAAAGAATTAAACCAAGAACCAGTAATAGAAAAAATTAAAAAATATAAACATAAATGGATGGAACAGGTTCAAAGAATGAAAACAGAAAGATTACCAAAACAAGCCTTAAAGTACAAGCCATTAGGAAAAAGAAAACCAGGACGTCCTCTTAAACGATTCAATGATGACTTCTAATGCGGAACAGGCCATGCTAGGCCTAAATCCTTGATACGTATGATGATGATGATTAAAACTTGGAAAGTTGAGAAATAAGTATTTCTTTTCCCAAAAATAGTTCATTACAGGTGTACCCCAGTCATACAACATGCTAAATGCCAAACTGCTGTTGCACAGTGAATTTTGGCACAAAATGAATCAATTCCATTTTATTTTCATTTGTAGAAGCATGTAATGGTTCAATGGCATTTTTAAACTGATGATACAGTAATGTGCATCAGTTATGCAAATGAAAAATTATTAATCATTTTTGCAAAAGTTTTCAATGCAATGGAAGGTTCCCCATTTTGGCAATAAGACTGTCAAATTTACTGATAATTAGTAAACTGGTATAGCAGTTTTCACTTCGCTAGAAGTTGATCTTTGCTTTTAACTACCATAATAATAGTAGTATGAGGTAATTTAGCCTACTGGCAATCTAAGTGTTTGATACTATAGTCTTCTTCTCTTCAAGGATTAGGCATTTTCCTGTACCAGCTTCACTGGTCTTTCCATCTTGTCGCTAGTCTTTCTCTCTCGCTCTTTCCCTTTGGTCTATATCTATCCATCTCTTGTGGTAGCCGATATCTTTCCATTCTAAATAGATATTCTTTCCATTTCTCTCTATATTCCTCATCATCATCAAATTCCTGCGATGTACCCTCAAGGGGTGTACAGGATATGACAGTACTACACGAAAAAATTACATCATTACTAACTTCCTATCTACAATTTTCCTCCAAATCAGTCTGTTACTTGTCAAGACTCCAACATTATCAGATCTTATATTTCTATCGTCTAAGGCACTTTGTACCGTATCAATCCACCTATATCTTGGTCTTCCTCTGGGTCGTTTTCCTGCCAACCTGGCAGAGAACACTTGTTTTGCTAATCTTTCCTCTCCCATTCTATTTAAGTGACCATACCACCTGAGATTAGCTCTGCTAACGCATTCCTGGATGCTGACAATGTCAAGTTCTTTCCTAATATCCTCATTTTTAATATGATATTGCCATTGATGCCATCTGTTCACGCCTCTAATCTTTCTCAGGACTCTCATATCTGCGGTCTCTAGTCTTTGGTCAAGTGTTTTACTTCTGACCCAGCTCTCAGATCCATAAGTTAAAATTGGTTTGAACACAGTCTTGTATACAGCTAATTTAGTGTTCCGACTAATTTCTTTCTTATTCCATATGAATTTATTCAATTGACTTCCCACCATACCAGCTTTGCTGATTCTGTTGTCTATTTCTATATTTAGTTTACCATCTTCAGTAAAAATTGTGCCTAAGTAGCTGAAATGTTTTACTTGTTCCACAGGTTCTCCATTCACAACACAGTTGACATTTTCAATGATTCTGCCTATTTTCATTGTCTTTGTCTTTTTATTGCTGACCTTCATACCATATCTATTACAACAGCTATTCAATTTAGTCAGAGAATCTTGCAGACTTGTAGCGGATTTATTTAGAAGTATAACATCATCCGCATAAAGCAAAGAGCTGACATTAACATCTCCAATTTTGATATCAGGTTTAATACCACATTCCTTCATAATGTGATCCATATAGATAATGAATAACAGAGGGGATAATGTACATCCTTGTCTCACACCAGATTTAACATTAAACCATCTTCCTGTACTTCCTTCAATTCTAACTGCTGACTCACAACTCAAATAAAGACTAAGTATTGCTTGATATAATGCCCCATTGACACCATATAACTGCAGCGTATTGAATAGCTTCTCTCTTGGCACCTTGTCATATGCCTTTTCCAAATCGACAAAACTTAAATACAGATCTTTGTTATATTCCCATGCTTTCTCGACTATTTGTCGTAAAGTGAAGATCTGATCCTGACAGCCTCTATTTGGCCTGAATCCAGCTTGTTCTTCACCAAGCTTTTCTTCCACAATTCTTCTCAACCATTTCTCAAGTATACTTGCATAGATCTTGCCAGGAACACTCAGTAGGGAAATACCTCTGTAATTCTCACATTCAGTTTTATTTCCCTTTTTATATATGGGTACTATGAGAGCTCTACTCCAATCATCGGGAATTCGTCCCTCTGTCCAGGCTTTCTGAACTATGCAGTGCAGCCACTGTAAGACTCTTATACCACCATACTTCAGCATTTCTGGTCGAATATCATCTACTCCTGCTGCCTTTCCACATTTCAAGCCTTTGATGGCTTTTTCTACTTCAAGTATGGATATGTATTCCTGACTGCATGCCTGGTCAGTGTTTTTTATCACTGTGCTGTCATCACTGCTTGTTTCATTTAGCAGTTTTTCAAAGTAATTACTCCATACTTCAAGGATATCTTTTTCTCCTGTTTTCATTTCACCTTTATCATCTCTAATTCCTTTTACAGCACTCTTTCCTCCATTCCTAAGCTTCTTCAACAACCTCCAGAATATTTTGCCACCTTCTTGATATTTATTTTCTATATTCTTGCCAAAGTCCTCCCATGACTTTTGTTTAGCTAGTTTTACACACTGTTTAGCTCTCTTACATTTGTCTCTGTATTCTGTAAGAGTAAAAGCTGACTTATTTGCCAGGAACTTTTGATATGCTTTCTTCTTTTCCTTCACTGCCTCTTTAACTTCCTGTGTCCACCAGGGAGTTCTGATTTTTTTATCTTTGCACACAACCTCACCACATGCCTCTCTGGCAGAATCAATCAATGTTTCCTTCAGAGTTTGCCACTGAATCTCCAAGGTTTGATTCCTGTTCTCAAACTCTTTCATTTTCTTTTCAATAATATTTCTGTATTTTAGTCTACAGTTCACATCTGAGAGCTGCTCAACTTTTATTCGCTTTAAAACTTTCTTACATGTTATTCTTTTCAATATGAAATTCAATTTTATCCTGCTCAAGACTAAATAGTGATCACTTCCAATTTCAAATCCTCTGTACACTCTGGTGTCCTGCACCAGGGAGAAAACATCACTATCAACAATAACATAGTCAATGAGACTTTTCTTATTCCTAGCCTCTTCTCTCCATGTGAATTTGTGCACATTTTTATGTTGGAACATGGTGTTAGTAATAACCAGTCCATGTCCTGAGCAGAAATCCAACAGATATTTGCCATTATTATTAGCTTTGCTCTTTTCTCCAAATTTTCCCAAAATATTTTTGTATGTCTCACAATCATTTCCTACTCTACTATTTAGATCCCCAACAAGGACCAACTTTTCCTTTTTCATTGTGTCAGTCGCTTTTTCTAAAGCCTCAAAAAATTCCTCCACTTCTACCTTAGTAGAACCTTCTGTGGGACCATAGGCACAAATAAGTCTCATTGTCCAGTTCCCCATTCTCATATTTGCCCACATTACTCTACTTGAGACTGACTGCCATTCAAGAAGATTAGCCTCGTATTTTGTGTTGAATACTATGGCTACTCCTTCTTTTCCTTGATTGTTATTGCCTGAATATAACATTTTGTATTTATTGCTCAGAAAGATCTCACCAGTTTTGGTCTTTTTTGTTTCAGTCACCCCTATTATGTCGATCTGGTACTTATCTAATTCCTCAGCTAGCTCCATTTCTTTGCCATTCAGGCTTCTTACGTTGATAGTACCGATCTTTAACTCTGGTGATGTTGAGTTGGGGTTTGTTTTCAGATTTGTTCCAGTAGCTGACTTTTCGCTGTTCGCCCTGGTTCCCTGGCGAAAACAACGGGGGCCTTGTTTAACCGGGCGACGCCCCAGCCGGCATGAAATTTTGTCATGTTGTACCATCATTTTTTATTTTGGTTTAACCAATAAGAATACAATTTGGTCGGCTAAATCCCAAATTGCCAGCCCATCCTCGTTCGTTCAGTATCAAAGTAGATACCCAACAGGGTGCACCACGAGAAGGTGAGGATTGGACATTAGGTCAAAAGCCCTGGTCGGTTCTCTGCATTCCTTTAAAGGCTATGTGGAGGTCTCCTCTCAGTTATACAGCTTTGACCCTTAAGCACCCCTCTATATTCCTTGATCTTTTCATTTATGTTATAAATATCTACTTCTTTTCTAATGTCTTCATTTCTTATATGGTCCAATTTTGTACAGACAGAATTAGTATGTGGATCTGAGGCTATCTCCAGGTGCAAAGGTCAGCGAGTTACGGGGGTTTTCCTGCCGACTCAGCAATTTTCGTAGGGGGGGGGGGAGGTACCCCTGGTAGAACATCCAGGGAGCTCTATCTAAAGAAGTTCCAAGGCCATCAAGGGAGTATAAAAAAGAGGCAAGCGCTCTGCTCCTAGCTCTTTTTGGCTTAGCTCGGCTCTGCTCTGGTGTCTCGCAGTTCCAGACTTGTTCCGGTGTCGTGTCAAAGAAAGTTCCAATATCCATCCATTCCAAGGATGAGGAAATATATCCCGCTACCAAGGTTTCAACAATGATAGGAGATATGTAACAGTAGCGTCGGCCTGTTCCAGAAAGTCCCGTCGCGAAGTTCCTTAAGCAATCTCCAGGAATGCTGTATCGTCAGTGCCGTGGAATAATGTCTGTTTGCAGTTCTAACGGGAAAGAAGAAGGTTATATTCATGATCTCTAGGATCGTGAATGCTGAACTGGCTGAGAAATGTATCAAGTAAGATTAATGTAGAACTGTTATGGATTGTGAACCTTAGAGCAGGAAATGTTGATTTATAGTTGCTAGCATAATGTTAAGTTGTAAAGTCGGAAAACCGTACTTCTTAAATATTGTGAAATAATTGTATAAAGAATTCTAAGTAGTTGTTAATGTTAAAAGGTTATTGTTAAGAGTTAATGTTTAAAAGAGGCTGAATGTGAAGTTTAATTAAGCATAATTCTGATATTGGTTTAAGTCAAATTGTTTTAAAGTGTGCATGAAACTAACGTGTCTGATGTATATGTGAACGTAAATATTTGTGATTGTCTCTAAGCTAAAGGCTAGAAGTACTGATTTAAGTAAGTTGAGAACCAGACACGTGCATTGCTTTGTTACTTGGCAGAATTGATAGAGCCTGATAAATTTGATATGTGTGAAATCTTTTTTTTTTTAAACTAATTACTATGTCTTAGTATGAATAAATTGTTTTGTTTGTTAAATAACTTGCCTGATTTCAACTTACCAATGCACTTCTCATAAAAAGATAGAACCTGTGCATCTCCTTAAAGTTAAAAGTAGGCACAACTGACTATTAGTAAGGTTTCAAATGTTGCTTGACTTAGAGCTGAATTTTAGAGATATTTCCGTGTTCTGCTGAGCATTTCTCTTACATGTATAGGAAAGACTAACAATTCCTTGCACAATCTTTAATGGTGCAGTTGTTAATACAAATAAAATTTTAAAGATCAATGTTAGAGAAAGCCAGCTAGTTAGACAAAGGAATTGGCTCCAGCCAGAGGCAATTCCTAAATCTATACTACACACACATGAAAGAAGCATAGTTACGACCTTGAGAAGGGGGGGGGGATGAAATTGTCGACTAAAGGATTAAAGGTGATAACACTAGACCAAGCAACAATTACAACTCAGAGTTATGACTGTTAAATAAGTTAAATAAGATAAGAAGAAATTAAGTATAATAAGTTAAAGATAAGTAAAAGATGAAATATTGAATATTATTTGGAATAAAGTATACAATATATATTAAAAATACATAAAAATTTTATTTTTACAACAGTGTACAAAATCTTATAGTGCTGAGGTGATTTGGGTATCAAGATCTTTAACTAATGCCTGAAACACCAATCTCCTTGTAACTATCAAGTAGGAGTAAGGATAACCCAGCGAGTTTTTAATATGCACCAAAATGTAAAAACTGAAGACCAAGTTTCACTCTTCCTCTTTTGTTAATAGTGTGCTCACCTACCAAGATTTTGTTTTTTCCTTCTAAACAATACTCTTCTGTTTAACTCTAAACACTTTATAAATCTCAAATCCACTGACTTTAGAATGCTGTTCTCGCATTTGGTGTGGTAAACTTAAAACCTTCTTCAGAATACTTGATTATTCAGGAGAGTGCTATTTGTTTAACAATGATCTCACTGCACACCCCTCTCTCTCTCTCTCAATGACTAGTCACTTATGCTCTGTTGCTACATTATGTGTTTTCCATAAGCATTTCCATGGATGTTGCGCTACTGAAGTAGAACTATCATTCCCTCCACTTAAATAATTTCTAATTTTCCTTGATTCCGTACATTTCTGCTCTTTGGAACAGTCTTTCCTAATGTTTACAACCCTTGGCTCTTCAACAAACACAACAAATTCCTTTCATCTCTCTAACTACTTAATTACACACACACACACACACAGAGCACTGCTGTAACATAGATTTTGGGATCTCATGGGGGGGGGGGATGATATATAAAATTTCATAAGAAATCTTGACAAATAATGCCATTCTCATAGAAACAGCTATTTCCTGCATTTATCAGAATACATCTGAAACCCTACAGAATTTTAGATAAGAACAACTCAATGCAATGATGAAAAATAGATACAGCTATGCAAGTATCATATCAGCAGAGAGTTTTGTGTGTGTGTGTACACCACACATTCATGGGTGGGATTCTAAATAAAAGACATGATGATTTACTTGGAATATGCATCAAAATTCTTGAATAGAGGTTTATATTAATTGGAGTAGTGTGGACAAATTTCAAACAGAAAACTGGAACAAGAGACTGATTTGTGCCTATTATCCCACAGAAGATATTTATAAGAGATCAGATAAAGAATTTTTCTAAACATTAGAGAGAGAGCAGTTAAAACAATGATAAATGAAAAAAAAAAAAAAAAAAAAAAAAAAAATTCTTGTTAGAAACTCAACAACAGAATAGGAAATTAATCCAAACAGAAAATGTTTAAAGTCAACTTGGAAAAAGTCATAGCGTTAAATAATAACATATAATCTAGATTTCTGCTTGGAACACAGATTACTCATTATTAAAACGTCTCAAAATAAAAATGTGCATAAATTCACATGCAAAGAGCACAACACAAGGAGTCATTATGTTATTGTTGATAGTGATATCTTTACAATGATTCAGCACTAGAGTATATAGTGATTCTGAAACAAAGCAGGCTCCCATACAGTGTTAAGCAAGACTAAAATATCACAATGAAAACAAAACGGTAATGATTGTACAAAATCATAAAAATGTAAATTTCATTATCATAATAACTGTAATAACAAATAACCTAGTGGGATGAATGGATTGCGTATTTGCTCTCCAACCAGAAGTTGTGAATTCAAATCCCACAACTTGTTGGTATAGATGTTTGCAAGTCTTTATGTGACACTTTTGTTGCTTGGAATGAGACTGCCATTTTGCTTACTGGAGCTCATGTGGCTTAAAAAGTATGTTTGGTCTCTGGAAAAGGGCACCTATCACATGCTGCTATCAGGTAACCAAAAAAAAAATGTTTATGTGGTTTCTGGTAAAGTTCGCTGCAATGACTTCTTTTATTTTGTAGTGGTTTGCAGAGGAACATTTTTATGTGCATCATAAGGCACAGATACACATCAGTCAATCAGTGCACCCTAACTTGGTGTGTACTCTTTTTCTGTGACTTTAGGCCCTTTTAAAAGGTCAGTTGAAACTGGTGTAATTCTGGCTTGTTTGCTTTATGAATTCAAACTTAGTTCGAAGGCTTCAGAAGCGTCCCGTAAGATATGTGTGGCATTTGGAAAAGATGCGGTAGCAGAATGCACTGTGCAGAAATGGTTTAAAAAAATTGTTTCTGGTGATGAATCACTTGAAGATGCACCATTTTCAGGAAGACCTTTTATTACTGATAATGAAGAATTATGTGCAGATGTTGAAATTAATTTAAGATTAACATGTCAAGAACTTCTACAAATGTTTAGCATGAATGGTGAAACAATTAGTCTACACTAGCATCAACTGGGAAAATCATGCAAGGTAAGTAAATTGGTCCCACATGAATTATTATTATTAACTGACTTCCATGGAGTCAGAGACTCATCGTGGGAGGTACACTATTGCCATTATCATACGTCTCCTTGAACTTATTGACTGTTTGGGTGCTAACAACCACCTCTTGCAATCCATTCCCCTCAATCACCACTCTCTCTCTCTCTCTCTCTCTCTCTCTCTAAGTAAAGAACTTAGTCTATACATCCTTACTAACCATGATAACTTCTAAGTGTGACTCCTTATTTTTTCCCTACTACCCATCCATTAAAAAATTATTTTGTGTCAATCTTACAGAATTCCTTCTATCATTTCCCTTCTCCTCTTCCTATCAGCTAAACCTCTGCAACACCCCCCCCCCTTCAATCTATCTTCACAGGGAACATTCCACTGACATGTCACAAGCTCATTCACTCGTCTCTGAATATTCTCTACACCACCTCCTGGTTTCCTAGAAATGCAGATGACTAAATCTGTGCACAGTGGTCAACATGTGGCCAATCTTAGCCTTATAAAAAGATATAATAATCTTCCTATCTTTAGTTGTCAATGTGTTCTTCAACATCCAAGTAATCCTCTAAGCTATTCTGCCAACTCTTGCAATATATCCTCTGAATTGCAAATCCAGATGACAATAAACTTCAAAGGCTATCAATTTGTTCTTTACTTCTTTCATGTCATAAAAACGAGCCATTTTTGGATTACTTGCTCACTTGCAATAAAAACTGGATCTTGTACTCCAACAGGAAGCAAACTTATCATTGGCTGTCACTAAACAATCTGGTATCGCACACTACAAAGGCACTGCTTCATCCCTAGAAGATTATGCTTTGTGTGTGGTGGACTGGAGCCAGTATTGTCCACTATGAGTTTCTCGTTGCAAGTCAAACAATTATGGCCAAGATTTACTCAATGCAACTCTAGCGTATGAAGGATGTGTTACTTCAGAAACAGCCAAGACTAGTTAATCAGAAGAAAGTGCTATTCTTACAGGACAACACAAAACCTCATACTGCAAAACTTACCAGTGAGAAGATTTGTGCTTTAGGATAGGAGATGTGATCTCATCCTGCATATTCTCCTGATATTTCTCCAAGCAATTATCACCTTTTTTGGGTGTAGACAATATCATGCGAAATAGACAGTTCCACAACAAAGCAGAGATTGCTAGGTTTATTACTTCTAGAGACAAAACGTTTTATAAAAGCAGAATTTACAAACTTGTATCTTGTTGGAAAAGAGTTGAAGATTGTGAAGGTGCTAATTTTAATGAATAAAACATTTTACGAAATACAAAAACATTTTCTGCATTCATTTAATTTTTTATTATAAAAAACCCCACAAATGTTTTTGATTACCTGATAAATGTGCAATAGATACCACCTATTGTAAGTGGTATTCAAATCTCACACACACACACACACACACACACACACACACACACACACACACACACACACACACACACACACACACACAGGTTAGCAGGCTATTATAACTGCTGATATAGAATTAAGTTGTAAAATTATTTTTTGAGTGTCAATATTTCTATCATTTTCATAAGAATTATGTCCATGGCAAATTCATGGTATTCAAAGAGCTATCTAAAATGCTTAAATATGCAAGTATAATAATATTACACAACTATGCTTCATAATTTCAAAAGACTGAACAATATCCAAGATGAGTGGCATAGCACTCCAGTATGAATCTAGAAAAAAGGAAATGATACAATTCAGAGTTACAAGAAAAATATTTCCCTACTGATCAGTGCAAAATGTTCCCACTGATCATTTGCCATCCTAGTTGACTAAGTGGTTAATGTATCCAACCTCCAACCAACAATCCCACCAAGAGCATAAATTTTTGTAACAGTCTTAAGGTGGTCGATGAATTTCTTCAACTAGTGTGAACCCATAATCACCTCACTTACTGGAGGCCTGAATGGATTGAAAAAGTTCCATGTTTGGTCTCTGGACAGGGTTTCTAGACAAAATAATTAAAAACACACAGAAAAAAATAAAATATTGTAGACATAGGTTTCTTTGGTTAAGCAATTATGCAGATAGTTTTTTGGTATTAAGACCACATAGTAATATAGAGAGTTTATTAAAAATAAACAATTAAAAAACCTGACAAGTTTCATGCATTGTGAGACTTACATCATCGGGAGTAATGGTACATATGTTTCAAACAACAAAAGCTTATTGATGATTAATTACATACATTAAAATGTTTTTTATATCTTCACAACTGTTAAATAATTGAGAAACCAGAATACAAATGATATATTTGTTACTGTATGCGTGTTGGAACATTGTTGTTGTGGTTCACGCATGCTATAACCTAGGTACATGGCAGTTAAACTTTTGATGAAGGCAGACCACACCTGATGTAAAATCAAAGCTTGATTTTTATTGCACTATGTAGGGATTCTAAGCATTTGTGCAGCTTCTTTAAATTTTCTTGTGAAATAGTTATCAATATAATAACTGTTGTCAGAGTACTTGATGGCCAGTAGTGGCTGTGTGGAATGCCAAACCTGATTTCTGCTCCCTTCTTTTTTTGACGTCTTTTACATGTTCAGACATGCTGATCTCTCCTGACCTTCCTGGCTTGCATAACAAATGCCACAAGAGCAATGAATCTCATGGGTGCTTGGTTTTTTCATGGGGTGATGTGGCGGTTTTGGCAGATGTAGGAATCTTGATATTTTTTGTAAAGGTAGAAAAGCCACTTTTATGTTGTACTCGCAGAGCAACATAGCCACTTTGTCCGTGACATTTTTGATATACTGCAGAGTGATTGCATTCTTCAAATCTTGTAGGTTAATTAGTGTAATTCTTCATTTCTTTTAATCGGTGTACTAGATATATTGTATGCCCTGTACATAAGTTTTATGTAAAACTTTTATGTACCATTATCCCATTATCCCTGAAGATGCAAGTCTTACGACGCACAAAACGTGTCAGGTTTTTTAATTGTTTATTTTTAATAAACTTTCTATATTACTATGTTGTCTCAATACCAAAAACTATCTACAAAATAAAATATTAGTTTATCATCATCATACGTATCAAGGATTTAGGCCTAGTATGGCCTGTTCCGGCCTTAGAAGTCATCGTTGAATCGTTTAAGAGGACGTCCTGGTTTTCTTTTTCCTAATGGCTTGTACTTTAAGGCTTGTTTTGGTAATCTTTCTGTTTTCATTCTTTGAACATGTTCCATCCATCTATGTTTATATTTTTAAATTTTTTTTTTTTTTTTTTCAATTACTGGTTCTTGGTTTAATTCTTTCATAATATCTTCGTTTCTTTTGTGATCAAATAGGGTATACTTTGCAGTTTTTCTCATAAACTTCATTTCTGCTATTGTTAATCTTTGTCTTTTTGTTTTATTGTCCAGATTTCGCTTCCATACATTAAGACCGGTAGGGCTAATGTATTGTATACTTTTAGCCTGGTTTGTTTTTGAACTAGGTTTGGTTTAAATATAGAGTTAATTACTCCTGTTATTTTTAAATATTTTGCAATTTTTATGTTTATATCTTTTTCATTTTCATAAGTGATCATACATCCTAGGTAGTTAAATGAATTCACCTGTTCTAAGATCTTGTTATCTAATACTATTTTAGTTCTTGCTGTTATTAGTTATTAATAATATTAATATTTATATATATAAATATATATATAATTATTATTATAAATATATTATAAATATATATATATATATATTTATATAAATATATTAATATTAATAATAATATTAATTTATATGTTGTATAAATGTACCTAGCGTAGCCCTAAATTTTGTTACGACTGGAACAGTGCATAAACCTTTAATCTATCAGTAAATAGTTTACAGCTTTTAGCACATACAAACCGCACGTCTTCTCTCTTCCATCATCTATGTGGATGATAATGAGGCCGAATGAACTCTTTCCACTTCTGTCTGTCCCTGAAGAGTCAGAACAATTCTGTCCAGTTTGGTGTCGCTTGTTGTGATTTGATTATACAAACAATTTTGGTTAAACAGATTTGGTTATACAAACCGCATGTATAATGTGCATATAGCAGCACTCAATGTTTGAAATCCCCCTTTTGCCTTCATGCATGCCCTGAAGTCTATGAGGCCATGCATCGAAGACAACACAACAGTCAAAGGAAATGCTGCCACTACTCACTCCAACTCTACCTTCAGGCTGGCGATGCTGGGGTGTTGTTTCTTGCAGTCTGCTCTCTCAAGCTCTGATCACAATTTGAAGTCCAACAGATTTAGATCGGGACTTTCAGATGACCAATCAGATGGTGATATATGGTCCTCACTTTGTGTGCAGGGGCCGAGTCCTGTTGGAAGGTCCACTGTCTGCCACGAAACAAGGTGTTATTCAGGGCGCCATACTACAGGTTCAGCGCGGTGTTTTGATACACTTTGGCAGAGGTTTTGACCGCTTTCTCACAAAAATGTAACTTAGATTACCTTCTGATTTGTCACCTCCCCCCAAAAAAACTGCAGAGTGATGATCTCTCTGAATTCTGGGCACTATAGCACGTGCTGTGTGACCATCCAGGGAATATGGGAATATAATTGATCATTTTGGCAGTTAAACAACTTCAATGGTGAAAATCTTCTCATCTATAAAGTGGATATCTGTGTCTGTTGTTTGCTGTTGGAGAAGTTACTTTGATTTTATCACCCTCTGCCGCGTAAGTTGTGGTGTTAAGAAGTGTCCAGTAGAACAACGATAGGCTCTCACGATGTGCTACACAGACTCACATAAATAAATAAATAAAATACAAGGAAAGAATAACAAGGAGACAGTGCTATACAAATATTAAATGATTAATGGTGTGATAATAAAATTGTGCTTGCTTGAAATGAGGATTAAAGATATGAATAATGTTACAAAGAATTGAGTAATTGTTACAAAGTGAAAGAATTCACAGGGCAGATTTGAAAGGTGATAAGTGATATGAAAGATAACTGGAAGAAGCAAAAAGAAGAGGGAGAGATATGTATGATCTGTGCAAATTGAGAAGAGATGGCATAGTAAATGAATCAAATGCAAAGAACTGCAGTTTTAAGATGAATCTTTCACTAAAAGGACTAGGAGTTTGTGTCTGGAGAAAATGTAGATCAGTAAAAGAATGGATGAGCAGAATTAGGGAAATCAGAACTATAATATTGTCACGAAGTTAATATGTGCAAGCATCCTTTAGGCAAGTCAGTGTGGATTCAAGAAAGTCAAGTCAAGGCAAGTCAAGAAAGTTCAACGTAGTTCCTCAGTCTCAAATCTGTACAAAAATCACTGAAAGATGCACACACACAAGGGTTTGAAAAATTTTGTGCTGGCTCACAAGTCAGGAAAATATATCACTAATCAGATAGTCAACCATAGTTGTCTGATATATCAATCTCATGTTTGCTCATGCACCTGATCAATTTACAAGTTAAAAAGTTTAAAAATTGCATGTATTAACAAAGGTAATTTTTATCCTGTTTAACTACCAATACTGAAGCCAATATGTTGGACTACTTTATATATATTAGTGTAGTCAGGCTCAACAAATTATGCAAACTCCTACTCAGCACAAAAAATGTACACCCAAGACCCTCACATTTTTTTTTTTTTTAATGTCTTAATAAGTCAGTAAGTTCCATAAACTGATCACTGGTGCTGCATCTGTGTTCTTTAAAGTTAAGATTTTGTTTTAATTTTTATTAAATAAAAAATATTATATTTTGTCTAGTCTACAGCTACTTGCCATGGGCAATTTGCCAAACCCTGAGTGTAGTTATTAGTCTATGAGGCATGAAGAAAATAAACTCATACTTTTATCAGTTACACATGACCATTTTTATCATTTATTTACTAATGATACATAATCATTTACACAAATGGTTACAGTTCTAACAGTACAGTTTGCATCACTTCTATGTAAAAAAAAAAAGTCAATTTCTTCTGGACTATGATAAAATGTTGATAAAAACATTCAAAATCAACACAAAACACAAAATAAAATAAAACATTAGATCTACATACATATTTAACTACACTAATGGTTTTTCTGAATTCTGATTGAAAACGGCGGGTGGAAATTGATGGTGATGTCATTAAACTGCAGCAACTCAGTACACATTAGAAAAGCATTTCTATTACATTTCTGGAATCAATATAAGAAATTATACATTTTGGGAAAATAAAAAACAAAATCTGCAATACTCCTTTCTCATCTTTCCAAGTTTTTATGGCCACTATTACTGGTTCCAATTTTACATATTCCATACATACAAAATAAGCGAATTACAGCAATGTTTCGATTAGCGCGTCTAATGCATTCTTTAAAACAGGTGCATTAATCAAAAACACACTAATTGAATATAATAACCTATGGGAAAAGGTATAATTTGTTCCTCAAATTTCTTTTTTGAACCTTAATTTTTTTTATAAGAGAATTAAGGTATGTCTCAGGGCATAGTTAAAGGAAAACCATGAAGCTGAAAGACAATAAAACATATTCAGAATATAAATTTTATTATTCTACTTCTTAACAAAGAACTGAGCTAACGTAGCTTGGCAGGCATTTTGTTTCTTTTTTTTCATACAACCGATGGTATGGCCCCCATTGCTCTTCTACTCTTCTGCAAATTTTATTGCTTCTCTCTTCATCAGGGTCAGCCTTCAAGCATTGCCGCTTAAAAACTTCGACTGTACGAAAAATATTTTCAAATTGTTTCTGTGAAATCTCTTTTGGCGGACTATCAGTGATTAAATTTTCTTCATATTCTTCAGGATCTTCCTGCTGTGCATCTAAAATTAGCAGGTCGGAATCACTCAATTCTTCAGAATGAGATTTAATTAACATTATCATTGAAAGGAAGAAAGAAATGAAGGACATACGAATTGGTCACCAACATGCGAAATCACGTGCTTTATTGATAAAATTCCCCAACTGTTACACAAGCAAAATAGTTACCACTTTAAAAAACTACAATGATCATAAAAGAAGTTAATTTTCCGACGTGTAATAATAAACAACTCATCCCAGAAGACGGATTGATTACCCTATTATCGGAATGGATTCTCCTTTTTTGTGACATGTGCAGAAGTGTCAAAGAGTCTCGAATCTGTGGGCGTACTATAGCAGATGACAAATTTTGAAGTCAAAAATTTGTAACATAGTATACATAGTACATGGAAGTAGTGTAGTATGCTATTAAAAGTAACTTTGTAAAATGTTTTAAATCGGTAACTAAATTATTTCATTCTAGTGAGTGATTTTTTAAAATAGTTAGCCATAAAAATATATAGATCACTAATATAAATAAGTAATTAAATGAATAAAACAGTGTAATGAATAGCTGGTTGTTTTGTGTTATACCTGAGTGCTGTTTAAATATTTTTATGAAGGCTGCATATCTATCTTATTGAGCACATTCCATTATTAAAAAATCAGTTACAATCAGCAAGACAATTACACAAAACCTAACAGTTAGTAATGACTACAAAAACGAAACTTGGAATGAACTGGCACTATCTCAATGAATAGGCATGATACGTGAAGTAAACATACAAAATAGTTATGCTATAAACATGCCACAGAATTGGCAATATATAAACAGAACCAATAATTTAAAAAAATTACTCTGTACAAGGTAATTGTGAGCCCAAGGCAATTGATATATGTACTAATGACTGAAGAATTAGAAATGAAGGATGGTTTGACATTGGCTAATCAAAAATTACTGGCTTTAACAAGATTTGGTTATTTGGCTTTGTCCCTTAAGTGACCCCATTATTATCAAAACTTTAAAAAATTTAAATATCCATTCTTTTAAACAATCAAGATTTTTGAATGATATGCTACCATACGAACAAGAAGACTTCAAAGCAAGGTTTTCTTTCTACCAAGAGATCATATCCACATTATTACCCAATTAATAGAAACAGATACCATCCCAGCAAAATATCACACTTGTTTGAATACCAGATCTTTGTTTTACTAATTATGTATTTAGTGCCTTCTTGCTAGTGGTATTGGACTTTCATCCACCAAAACCAGAGAAGGTTGTATTCATTACAGTCATAATTAGAGTGGTTTCAGTATCTTTCCACCACTCTAGCTATCACTTGTACCTTAATTGGTTGCCATCTTGTTTCTTGAGTACTGACATTGTCTGCATGTTTTTCAGGTTGTAATCAACTCTTACAGGAACAGGTCTTTTGTTCCTGTGGCAGGGTTGACAGTCTCTTATGAAGCTATGGCCTTAAGAGAGAAGAAGACAGGAAAGATGAAGTGAGTGGTCTGTCCTGAAGGAGACTGGGGGGTTGAATAATTATAGATCATATAAGATTTTCCTATTTGATTTTACTTTTAAGGGACTCTCTCCAGTTTTGGGGGACAGTTTCCCAAAAGTGGATTCTGGCAACTCAGTGGACTAGACAGTTTTGTCTTTTTTAATTTGTTTGGTGTTTTTCCTTACTGTTAATGTTTTTGCCTATGTTATATAATTTTATTTTAAGTTATTTTAATTTATTTTTATATATTTAGTTTTTATTTTGATTTTTTATTAATTTTTTAATTATTTAATTAAATTTATTTAATAATTATTTAATCATTAATTTTGGTTAAGGGATAATGATAACTAGCTTTTCTTCTCTCCATCTAGAGAGTTGCTCAGAAGTTGGTTATTTGGGAATTTTGAATAATTATTTTCATTCCCATACCTCTGCATTAACATTGGTTATTAGGTGTATATCAGAGGCTTGGGGAAAACACTTCTCTGAAGTGATAGAGATATTGGTGTGCTTGTTAGCCTGGTTAACATATGCTCTGGTGGCATTATTTAAGAGTATAGTACCATAGGCTTTAAGTAAATAATGAACCTAAGAGGTTGATTAAACCTGAGCATGGGGGCAGGCTAACATAAAGATCTGTTTAGGATTAAATTATAATCAAGTGTAAAAGTGAGAATTTTTGGGGATAACAAAAAATAAAAAATAAAAATAATAATAGTAAAAAAATGAAATAAATAAAATAAATAAAAATAAGTAAAAAAAAATGAGGGTTGTTGTGGCCATTTTGTTTACTTTTCTTGGAATCGATCATGGGAGTTTCAGAATGATGCTGCCTTCAGCAAAATATCACACTATAAAGAAAATAAAGATAATAGAAAAATCACACTAGAAAACTAAGAGACTCCACTAAAAAAAAAAAAAACTAAGTTCTCCCAGTTGCATATTTGAGTGCAACTGGGAGAACGACAGAACATTGCACATCAGTTGGAAAAGACCTAAAGTTCTATTTTCATTGTGACAAGGGGAATCTTTATTTGGGCTTTTTTCAAGTGAAGGCAAGTTAGCTCATATGGAAGGAGATTTTTTTTTTTTTTTACCAGTAACTCATGTTTTCCATCCCACATACCAAAGAAATGCTTAACAGCAGATGCAATTTACAGACAAAAAATGCTATTAGTGGGTGGTAGATAATGTTGTGTAAATGGTGGATAGTGGCATTTTGTGTCCATAGGAGATTAAATAATGTAAATATTGGTTTGTGTTGAATGTCCTCCTGCAATGAGTCCCTGGATCCACTTCAAGGTGAATGAAATAGTAATGAAATAGTAATAATAAAGCATTTTAGCAACATAAAGATTGTCAGTTTACCTATACGATTAAAAAGAAAACTATGTACATTATTTCAGTGTTTTACCTATAAAAGTGAGACGGGTGCAATAAAAAACAGGTTGTGAATAGCCCCCCAAAGATCCTTAGAGAAAAGAATGATCCATGGAACAAAAAAGAGAAATACAATAAAACCCCGAAGTTATGTGGTAGGTAGGACCAACAAAAAACTCGCAAGTCGAATTCGTGTAACTCGGGATATAATTTTGCACGTAATTTATATATACAAACATACAATTTGTACCAAAGGTTTACAAAAACACCTATTTTTTTAAGAAATATAATCATAATTGTAGTTTTTCGTACATAAAAAAAAGAAAGTTATTTCGATGTCGATGGTTTCATAAAATCTAATAGATTCGTCTGACGGCATGTCTTTTTCTTGTCACACAAAATTTCTTCATAGCAAGCTAATGATTTTTTATTCCTTGCCTTGTGGCTACAATTTGTTCCTCGTTAGAATCTATGTCCTCCAAAATCTGTAAACCTTTCTTTTATGATTATTCTTACTGTGGATTCCTGTAGATCGAACTTCTTTGCTAGCTCACAAATTTTCATTCCGCCTTCAAAATCCTTAATAATGTTGAGTTTTGTTTCCAAAGTCAATGTTTTTCTTTTCTTGCTAGGGGTAGAAGAATCGGACTTGCTTCTTTTGGATGACATTATTATTTTTTATGTGATAAAATTTTTATCAAGAACATAACATTAAACAATCGCAAGGTTTGCAGACTATAAAAATTGTGTATGAATGGAGACCGCATGAAACACGTCAGTGCTTATCTACAGCATGTGCGACACTGGCGAATGCAGCCAGCACCTGAAAGATACGACTAGTGGTGAGGCATGAAGAAGGACGGGAATACGTACATATAAGAAACCGCGTAACTCCGGATTCGCGTAAGTCGGGGTATGACTGTACTAATACAATTATAAATAACAGAATTAGAAAGATGACTGGATTCTAAAGGATACTGTAAAATATTGTAAAGCACATAAATGATGATTGGATGACCATGCAAGCAGATGAAAGGTGGACAATATTAAGCACTGAATGAATGCCATAAGAAGGGATGAAAAGGTCACCAAAGAACAAGATGGAGGGATACTCTACAAAAGTTTGACATAAGATGAATATTAGCTAAGAACAGAGACAACTAAAAATTTATGAGGGAGGCCTACATGCAGCAATGAATGAAAAGAGGCCAGTGAAGAAATACAAGCCACTGACTGAATGTACACTATTAACCTCTCTACCAGCTGAGGTGGATGAAATAGTGAGACCAACTTGCACTTCTTATCCATATTATTCAATAGGTGTTACAAAATAGTATCCAGATTTATCTGGACATATATATACGTCCTGGCAAGTTGGTGGTAGTGATGGGGGGGGGGTAACAGTACATCAGAAAGAACACTCAGTTTGCAATGCTTCTATTTACATTGCTCCAGAATAACACTGGCTCAGGTGTAAAGAGAAAAAAAATTATAAAAAATGAAAAAATACAGGAATTTTTTCTTAAGGAAAAACTGAAAAATTCTGCATAAATTCATTAAACATTTGGGAAATTTTTCACTTTTTTTCTTCTTTCATCCCTTAGTCACCTGACTTACTGATCAGATCCCCAAACCCCAAAGCACATTTGGGGTTTCTCTATGTGGTAGGTAGATGGTTAAATGAGAGCTGGCAGGCATTGCCTGCCTGCCAGCTCTCATTTAACCATGCAAACGAGTTGAATAGTTGTTACAGCTGTGATTTTTATTTGCATTAACATAAGCAAATTAAACTTTACTGCCTGGTGTGACACCACAGATCCCCCCCCTCCCACACACACACACACTTATTAGAGGCCTGATTAAGTTCCATGTTTGTGTATGTATGACACACACACGTGCATAAATGGGAGGAAAAATAATTAACTAACCCACAGTACACTGATATACAATAAGTTTACAACCTTTAATGGGCAGGAATCACATAAAAATAATAATAATAAATTGTGTATAAGGTGTATTCATTAAATAAAATAAGTAGTGAAAGCCCAGTGAACATGGTGAAAAAAAAAAAAAAAAAAAATCCATAAGGTGAAGGAGAAAAAAATTTAAGTTATAACAAGAACAGAGGCTAGAATATAGTGTTCCATAGGACAGAAAAGTATTTCAGGGAGAAACTTTTGCAGGCTGAAAACATATCCCATGCCCATTGTGTGCATATGTTTTATTTATTTATTTTTACAGTGCTTTTATTTATATTAGTTACCTCCAGGGAATCTAAGTTGTGCAAACTGATGCCTCCCTGTACTTTGCACTCTCCGAAAAAAAAAAAAACTTATAAATATAAAAAGCTTAGTATTCTTATGGAATACTATTTAAATAAGTTAAATAATATTTCACCTTATATAAACCTTCCAGTTTCCTCTAATTAATTGTGACAGTGAAATAGCATCCCTCCATAGGAATGATGCAGAAATTATCTACTCATCACCTAAACCAAAAATAAGCATTTGGAATATTATTATTATTACGTGACACCTCCAAGGAGTCCAAAGACTCATCAAGGGAGGGCACTCTAATCTACAACTCTGTTTCTGCCATTTAATCCAACTACACAGAACTGCTACTACCATCATCTACACACAATGCTATCTATTGTCTACCACCCACCACTAGTATATTTTGACTGCAAATTTAATGTATTCTCAAGATGATTTTCCTGTCCAGTATGAATAAAATCCAGGTTTCCAGGAGGAAGCATCCCACTCATCCATATGAGATCAGCTAACTCACCTTCAATTGAAAAAAAACCCATAGAAAGATTACTCTAGTCATGACAAGAATCGTCAGACCTTTTCCAACTGAAGGGCAAAATGCACTGTCGTTTTTCCAATTGCACTACAGAGATTTAATATCACCAAACACTGGAATCACAAGAAAATCTTACTGTTATATTGACAATTTGTGAAACATTTTATGTTCAGATTACTCAAACAAGTGCTTGTTGCATTTGGCTTTGAGTTTTATTTAATTGACAAACAAGATGGGTAATGCACTGAGATTTCTTGTTAGTTAAATGCTTATCAACTGTCAGAGAAATTTTTTAGATTATCTCACTGTAAAATGCTTCAAGAATTATCAAAATTAGATGTAAGTTAGCATGCTAAGTTTTTTTCTGGATTTTAAACTTCAAGTAGATTTACTGCAGAGTGCATATGCATAAAACCATTAATGCTTAGACTAAAATTTATATCTGCCTTTTCATTCAGATCAGGAATTCTTGTGGGATGTATTTGAGTAATGTAATAATACATATTCATTAAATTTAAAAAACAAAACCTTGTTTTTTTTAAAAAAAAAATTTAATTAAATGTGTTGCATACTAAATAATTAATTTTTTTTTCCCAGTTAAGAATTGTTCAATTCTGCAAATATCAGAAAAATGAAAGAAAACAAAGCATTATAAATAAATAATGAAATCAATTGTGTCATGGCAATTATCAGAAATGTTAATTTCACTTTGTAGACAAGTTTTCAAAGTAAAATTAATGGAGAAAAGCCAGAAGTCAATAGGATTAATACAATAATCAATATATTCTTCAGAGATCACATGGTTTTCAGATTATGAAGAATTATAAAATGCTCATTAAAGATTAGACCACTGGCGCTCAAAAAAGGATATAAATGAAACCATCATTCCTATACGAGAATAAATATAAATCACTTTTCCTGAAATTATTTTTGGCCTCGAAGCACCTGAACAAGCATAATAACTCTCATATTTCAAACAAAAGTGCATAATTTTAAAAATATTAACCCAGACATTTTTTTTTTTTTTTTTTTTTTTTTTTTTGCAAAAGGCACTAGAAAACACCTGTTAAATTTGCATCCGTTGTGTGGGTATTGTTCCTAAAGTTATTAAAATTTAGCCAGAACAGAAGAGTTTATGTACATAAAAACTTTTGACTGGCTGAATTTCAATAACATTAATTATGGCAGTAACACTGAGCGTCTAATGTACCCACAAGATAAAGATTCAAATCTTTTCATGGATATGGGCAAAGATGTTTGCAAAAGACTTTGGGAGAGGAATTTCAATGCACAGTGTTAAATAACTACTCCACTTATTAGAAGGAAGTGGTTTGAAAGTGGTTTGTTTGGATTCTAGAGTAGTATTTTCATATTATGTAAAAAACTAAAAATAAATTTAAAAAAAAAAATTAAAAACCTTATCCCATAAATAACCTTTTGTGAGTGGGAGTCACATAAAACTGTCCAGTAATTTCAATTTTGGTTTAAATCAAACTGTGAGAATTATGCTAAATGATGGAAAGATTTATGCTGACCAATGGAATTGATTAAAATTTGGCACCTAGAATTTCCACAAAGATTTCTTACATTATCTCCATTTTAGTGTAAAATGGCCCACATGGACAAATTATTCAAAATACAATTATGCATGATACAAACTCTCTCGAGTACATAACTTTTTAGGTGCAATTACTGTCATCATGAATCCCCAAACAAGAATGCGGGGTTTTATAATTAACTCTGATCAGTTCCAAACTTGTTTTTAATTATTATTTTGAAAAATTTAGAACCCAACAATTTTTATTTTAAAAGATTTCCTAAATCAAGCTAGGTTGATATTAGTAAAACAAAATTACTGCAAATCATCAAATATCAGTGCCATGGAAATTAATCCAATCAGTATTAATCTAAAAGCAACATTATCCTTAAATGCTTATTATTAGATAATGATAACTTATACTTAGAAAAATAAATCTAGCAACCGCTTAATAAATTCATTTTAAATGAACTAAAGGATATTTGGAATTTACCTGTATAAAAAGTGAAAGACATCCGAAATATTTGGCAAACTGCCAGCTTTGGGACCAAGTGACAACCATACTGCAATAAGTAATGATACTCTATCTTCAAATTTACAATACGTCTGGTTTTCTAGTTGCGACAGAATCTGGAAATTTAAACAGAAGAATGTAAACAGCTGCTTTAAGTGAAGATGCTAGATGTAAAAATTATTAAAACTACAAATTTTTATATACAACCTTTTGTTCAAACTCCACCCGCCAGCACTTCAAAGACTATAATATATACTTAGCTTTGTTGCTTCTCTTCATCGAGAAATTTAAATTACTAACTGTAAAATACTGTTTACAGTTAAATCTCATGCAGGCAGATCTACTTTACAATTATATTCCTGTTTTCACCCTCGTTTCAACATGAAATATCTTCACAACTAGATCATTGCTTGTGTTATATACAGCAATTGACTTTCACAACAAGTTACTCTTTTTGTATCCAATAATGCACAATACCTTTTTTAAGTGTGTATAATGTACTCTCGCTATGTATTATGGTGAGAGTCCCTACCCAGATCAGTTTCTCTCTCTCTCTCTCTCTACCTACACACACACACATATACAGTGGTACCTCAACTAACAAACTTTTTTTCATATCCCATTTTGACCTCTAGATGCGAACCTAGACCTGAGATACGAGCTGTGATGCTTTCTTTTCAAATGAAAAAAAGCATGTTTTACATTACACTTTTTTTTAAAATTTTTTTTATGCACGTTTAGTTGAGCGAGCGCTGAACTGTCTTTAGTATAACAATTGTTGTTACTACGTCTTATTTATCTGAAATACGACGAATGCTGCATGTATTTACTTTTTTTTTGCATCTATTTCGGTATTTATGTAAACAAACAATACACTTTGTGAAGATTTTTTTAGGTTCGTATTTATTATGTGTACTGTATGTATTTCTTTCTTTTTATAAGTCACGTGTTTTATTGTAGCTTAACATTTATTTTCTGAATAATCTCCCAGATAAGCGTCATTTCACTGATCAGCATATTATTTTCAACATGGGACCAACAATAGAAATTAAGAAAGTGATTCTGGAAAAATATGAGAAAGGAGTCAGGCAAAGTGATCTGTGCAAGCAGTATGACTTGTCCAAATCCACCATAGCTACAACTGTGAAAAACGCAGATTTTTATAAGGAACTGGATGTGGCCAAAGGAGTATCTATCATGTTATCTCAAAGAAATAAAGTTATGTAAGAAATGGAAAGTTTACTACTCATCTGGATTAATGACATGCAACTGAAAGGAGATAGTGTATCTCAAAACATGATCTGTTTATAAGCTGAAACTATTTAAAAAAGTCTTTCACAGAACTTGCCATCCGCTAATAGTAGCAAAGACATCGGGAAGAGTTTAAAGCTAGCAAAGGATGGTTGGAAAAATTCAAGAATAGAATCGGTATCCATAGTGTTGTTAGACATGGAGAAGGTGCTAGTGCTGCAAAGAAGCCGCTGAAAGGTTTGTGAAGGAATTTCAGAAACTGATGGAGTCAGAAGGTTACAGACCAGAACAAGTTTTCAACTGCGATGAAACTGGGCTTATCTGGAAGAAAATGCCTAAGAGAACGTTCATCACTAAGGAGAAAATGGCATTGCCAGGACACAAGCCAATGAAAGACAGATGAACTTTGCTTTTTTTTGTGCCAATGCCAGTGGTGACCTGAAGATAAAACCTCTGTAGGTTTACCATTCTGAAAATCCTAGAGTCTTTAAAAAGCAGAAAGTTAGCAGGCACAAACTCAGTGTTATGTGGAGAGGTAACAGCAGAGTCTGGGTATTCAGGCAATTCTTCTGTGAGTGGATGACAGAGGTCTTCGCTCCCACATGAAACAGTATCTACAAGAAAAGGGTGTGCTTGAGAAAGTTCTTATAATGGACAATGCACCAGCACATCCACCACAGTTGAAAGAAGATTTGGATAAAGAGTTTAATTTCATCAAAATTAAGTTCTTGCCTCCTAATACCACACCACTCCTATGACCAATGTGTTATTTCCAACTTCAAAAACCTTTATACCAAAGCTCTTTTCCAAAGATGTTTCCAAGTTATCACCAGCACAGAATTAACCCTCAGGGAATTCTGGAAGAACCACTTCAATATTCTTCATTGTGTGTGTCTTATTAGTCAGGCATGGGAAGATGTTTCCGTGAGAACCCTAAAATCAGCCTGTAAAAAATTATAGTCCGACTATGTCTGAGGAACTGTACTGGAAGGACCTGAAAGCGAAATTGACATTGTAGATACAGTTGTCTCCCTGGGCAAGACCATGCATTTGGAAGTTGATGAAACAGACAGAGGAGCACAACGTTGAGCTGACCACTGATGAGCTACAAGAGTTAAGAGAATAGGAAAAAGAAAGGGATGAGGAGGAAAAGCAAAATGTCTTCAGAGGACAAAGAAGACAGCAACAAAAAGGGAGCAATTCCAACAAGTAACGGAAAAAAAATCTTCCAGCACTGGGGCAAATTGCAAGAATTGGTTAACAAGTGGCATGCAAATCAAGGTGTTGTTTCTAGAGGCACCGATATTTTCAATTACAATGTCATTAATCACTTTAAAAGGATGTTAAGGAAATGACAGATTCAATGTTGGACAGGCTTTTTAAACCTTCCTCACCTAAGAAACAAAAAGATGACAACAAATTGAAAACTCCTGAACCACGAAACCAGCCACAAGAAAATTGATTTTTTTTTACAATTTAATGGAAGATGATTTTCATACTAATCATGTAAAACCAAAGATTTCATAAATAAAAATTAATATGTAATGGTACAAAATGCATATTTATAGTGTAAAAATGCTCCTTCTCACTCCTCCATTCCTTTGCATTTTTTTCATTTAGTTAAGAATAGTTTTTTTTTTTAATTTTTGAATCTGGGAATGGATTAATCGATTTCCCATAAGATACAGGGTGTTCGGGATAAATTTGACAGTTTCGTAAGGAAAAAGAAAATCTTCTTTGTATCTATTAAATTTAATGAATTGACAAAAAAACATTACAGGCAGAGTTAATTACAATACTATCAACAAGATTTACTCAAAATAACCACCATTAGCATCGATCACAGCTTCAATTCTGCTTCGGAACCTCGAACAAGCTGATGCTACAGTCTCCCTGGGAAGGGCCGCAAAAACTGTTTTAATTTTATCCATTAACTGGGCTTTTGTATTACTGGAAGTGCGATTGGTGTCTTTTTCAACTGCGCCCCATACAAAATAATCCATGGGGTTAAGGTCTGGGGAGTTTGGAGGCCAAACATTTGGACTGGTGAAGTCGTAGAAATTTTCAGACAACCATTTTTGACTTTTCCCAGAGGTGTGGCAAGGGGCCGAATCCTGCTGCCATACATACGGCCTACCATTGGCTACCCTTGTTATCCAGGGCTTGACTACAGTTAGCAACTCCACGAACAAAGCCCGAATTCCAATGCCAGGGTTCTTCAACACCTGTTCCTGCAGATTTGCGAGGAATTCTGCTGTACGAACGCAATCAGATCGTCTGCTAGGGATCTTTCTTCTTGCTACATCCTCGTAGTCACCATTGCAAGTCTCTAGTTCATGCCTGATTGTTTTTACTGTATTCAGGGAGCATTGGGCAGCAGTCGTAATATCCTTATTTTGATGGCGGGCACGAATCATCATGATACAAGTTATTCTCTTCCATGATTCAGGTGGGTTCCAGCTATCCATCCTTTCTGACATCTTGTATATGAATGAAGAAGGGTCCAAACTTTTAAATGAAGAGAAGTGTGTGTTAATACATGTAACTTACGGAAAAATATAATTAATTATAAATATGTCAAATTTATCCCGAACACCCTGTATAATGCAAAATTGGGTTGAGATATATATTTTGCTTTGAGATACGAACAGCGGTCAAGAACAAATTAAGTTCATAAGTTCAGAGAGCTATTATTATTACGGGCGACTCCAGGGAGTCCTTAGACTCATCAAGGGAGGAGGCCCTAAACATGTCCACACAACTATTCGACATTCTCACAGCATCTATCATACCTTGCCTTGAACTCACTGTCATAGCACCCACAACAGACTCTCGCAGCTTATTCCACTCATTTACCACTCTAAAAGTAAAGAATCCAGCTCTAACACCCTTGCTAACCACGCTCTTGCCCAGCTTCCATAGATGTCCCCTAGTTCTCCCACCACCAGTCCTGATCTCAAAAATATCCTCTGAATTAATCCTATAGAAACCCTTCAGCAATTTGAATGTCTCAATCATATCTCCCCTTTTCCAACTATCAACCAATTTCTGCAACCCACAAATCTTCAACCTGTTCTCACAAGGTTCATTCCATAGACCTATTTCAATGACAGAAGTCTTTTTATACACAGGACCACCCATATTTCAAGACACAATCAAAAGCTATTTCATATTAACATATGAAACGGCCATAAAATATGTGGTCCACCCAATAGAAGTAGGAAAATGCTGTATAATTATTAGTGATAATGGTAGAGGATCCATAAATAACATTAAGTATTTTGGGAGGTTCACCAAAATTTTTCATAAAGCATCAAACTATTTTGTATGAGATTTCTTAATTGTTCGGTTATTCACTAATTCACAACCTGCACTAATTTCATACTCATAAATAGAATTTTTAATATACACCAAGAATATGCATGGGCAAGATCTCCATAGAATCAAAAGACATTGCAAACGTTCATACAAGTGACACAATGTCTATCAAACTACACTTTAAATTCATTTTTGTCACTTACACTCCTGACTTGTATATGCACTTAATTCATCATTCTTCATTGCCTACCCCTCACTTTCATATACTGTCCTTTGTTCTTGTCCCTTTGCCTTCTTCAATTCTTCCCAGGTATCCATCAAGTAAAGCATCCCTAGTTATTATTAATTTCATGCTTCTATGACAAATTATGAAATACTACTGAGGATCCCAAGCACTCATCTTATATATAAGCATTACTCCTTAGGAAAATTCCAATTACGCTGAAATGAAAATATTATGATGAGATAAAAAAAGATAATGGTAACATACACTGCAAAATATATCATATATAACAAAGTAAACCAAGCAATAAAAAAGCATGAGGCTGGCTGCAATTTAGAACTGTACTATTACTATCATCATCATCAGACCCCATGGAGTCACAGACTCATCTAAGAGGGCCCTTTTGTCATACACACACAGCTCATCATACCACGCCTTAAGCACATTCAAATTCTCTGCAACCACCATGTTCTTAGGCAATGCATTCCAATCATTAAAAACTCTCCATGCAAGAAACCTGCTTTTCACTCCCTTGCTCACACACCCCTTATACAGATTCCAGGGATGACATCTTGTTTTCCCCCAATCTCCCACCATTTTATAAAAAACCTCAACATAATTCTATAACAACCTCTTACCAACTTGTCTCTATAATATCACCCTGCACCATATAACAATAATCAGTGATTGGTGAAAAAACATGAAGTTATCATCTTTTCCCAGTATTTGATTTTTTTTTTCTTTTGTGAGAGAGAGATAATTTTTCTGAAATAGGTAAAATAATGAGGGGAACCGAACCTCTGTAGCTCACTTGATTTCAACGATATCCTTCGGTTGGAAAGACTGGGATTCGAATCTGGTGTAGGATATGAAGTGTATACCTTTATCACGGCTTTTCAAGTGAAGGAGAGTTAGCCGGTCTCATACAGTGGTGGAAGGAATTTTCCTCCTAGAAACTCAGGTATTTCATTGCATATTAAGAAAACCAGCCAGGAGAATACACAAGTAATTCACAGACAAGACATACTAAATGCATAGCACCAATCACCCTATCCAGGAATAAGGTAGGAAATCTTAGGATTTCTTAGATAATCTTAGGATGAGTGCTTAAGAGCCTGTTGACTGTGGAAGAAGGCAAAAATGATCGAGGAATAACTGGTCGAAATCAGATAAACAATGCAATGGGTAATGATTTTTACAATATTTTACTTTCTTCTCTTTCCTTTATAGATTTGCGGTTGCCTAAGTGTGCTGAAATTGTCAAGTGATTTTAAGCAACATGACTATAAATTAAATATTGTGATCTATAAAAGTGTCTGAGAAACACTGGTGTTTGGAATAACGGCCAAACAAACTAAGGCCTGAATGCTGTCTCCTTATAGCAGCATTCTGCAGATTTTTCCTACAACAGAACACTTCACAAATCCTGAAATTTTCACGGAACACCTTGGTTATTTTGTAATGTATTAATAATTAATTATGGCATAATCATAAAGAGTATTAGTACACTGATGTATACTTATTATTAGGTGACACCTCCAGGGAGTCAAAAGACTTATTGAGGGAGAGTGTGCCAACAGCATCGAACAATTGATTTCCCTTCCAATTACTAACCATGCTCAAACTTGCTTAACTTTTTGCAAGCCATCAGTAGCAGAGGCTCTACCAATTGACCAACCTGTGCTGGCAATACGGTGTAGCATGTTAACAAATATAAAATTACATTTAAATCAGTTATCAATCACTGGACTAATGAAATCTTGTAGCATATTGTAGTTTCCTCAGGCCAACATCATTAAATTAATTTGTACTGATTTTCATTGACATATCCCATTCTGATCACCAAAAATTTATAATATTATAAGTTTATAATAAAAATATTTAAAATATTTTTATTATTTAAAAATATTATAAATTTATAATATTATAAGTACTTATGAGTGAATGCAGACTTTTTCTCCTAGATGCTGGTAGTTTTCCACTCCTTTTGTACATCCTGGAGATCGCTTTGTAGGCTGGAGGTGGATGAATCACTACCTGTTGTGTCACAAACACCTTCAATAAGAGATTTCTTAACACCAAAATTAAACAAAGTCCCTTTCTCTTATTCATATTAAAATTTAAATCTGTAGGCCTATTACTTTTAAAAAATCATGGCACTACGGTTTCGAAACAAGCACTTTCACCCTACAATACGAACTTGCAAAGAAAGTATTCAGTATTACTAGATTTGAGAACCGGATACAGACTACCTTGATCTTCAATTTCAGTGGAAAAATTTTCTTTATCCTTCCTTGCTGATTGGTCACTAACATTTGCAATACAGATGTTATTTCGTTCAGTTTTGAAAACAGAGGATATGCCGCCCATTGTTGTAATCAGCTTGCAGGCAATTTTTATGACCAGTCATAAACAGCAGTATTCCCTTTCCCGAATTACTTCCATGTTTAAAAATACACGGCTTGGTCACTGACACCACGGAAAACTTATTCACTTTCCGTGGAACACAATTTGGGAAACCCTGCCTTATAGAAATGCTAACCCACCTGTTACTGAAAATTCCATATAAAATCTAATGAGGAAATTACTATTCACAACCCTGACCATCTGACTGTGCTGAAGTTTCTCAGATGACCTTAAGCAACATATCCATATTCCAAATCTAGTATTACATACATATATATATATATAAATTTTAAAACAAATTTAATGACTTAAAAACCGAGATAACTTATAAAGATTTTAATGAGAATAATACAACTAGTTTCAGCTTATAACAGCCTTCCTCAGGTATTCATAAGGGAAAAGAATAGTAATAAACATTGAAGTATCTAAAAAAACTGGAAATTACAGGTAAAAATTGCCACACATAATTGATACATAAAAAATATATTTTTTCAAGTTGTTCTAACAGGCGTGCCATTGTTTATTGCAAGTGTGCGTGCAGGCTCACGTGAACGCCAATATTGAATAACTGCAGCATGGCTATCTGGGATGTTATAACTCAAATTGTTGTTTAAGTGGACAGGGTTTTCAGCAGGATTTCCCTTGATTCTACAATTTTTCTTTCAAACTCATCATCACAGCAAAAAATATTTTCTGATCTATCCCAGCAAACGGAGTGGCTTTGTTGATCATCATTAGGATTATTTGAAAAAAGAACATGACTGGATAACGCAATTGCATGAGATCTTTTGTAAGAAATGTCTCTCTTATGCTCTTCTATACGTTGTTCAATAGATTTGTTAGTTTGTCCAAAATAAGGGATATTGCAATCGCACCATAATTTATATACACCTGCATATTTTAGGTTGTGAGTAGGCTTTGGATGGCTGATTAGAGAATGGATTTTAGGAAGTGTGGTGAAGAACGTCCTGATATTGTATTTTTTAGACTTTAGATAATTTTTTAGAGACTGTGCTAATGTATGGAATGGAAATGCTACCTTTAAAATTAATAGTTTCTGTTGTGCACTTCCTAGGAGTATCCATAAGAAATTTCTTAATCGTTTTTTCAGAGTATCCATTTTGTTTAAAGATAAGAGTGAGGTGATTTATTTCTTTTTGTAGTTCATCTGGTTCATTCAAGAGAGAGCGTGCTCTGTGTCCTAAGGTAGAAATAGTTCCAAGTTTTTGTGGTGGAAAATGATGAGAAAGATTATGCAGATATCTATTGGTATGAGTAGGTTTTCTGTATATAGAGATTTTTAATCTTTCAGAGCATCGTGTAAGGATGACATCCAGGAAAGGTAAGGAGTTATTATTTTCTAGAACAGCAGTAAATTTTATATTAGGATGTTGGATGTTTAGATGAAGAAAATCTATGAGAGATGTGTGCCCGTGATTCCAAATAATAAAAATATCACCAACAAGGCTATCTCACATCTACATTTCTGTGTATTCGTTTTAGTCTAAATCAGGGCTGTACAAAACATGGCCTGCTGTGGGTTTTGATTTTCATAAGCGAAAAAATAAAATAACAATTTGAACTGAATGCATATTAGATATTTTAATTCTATTACTAATCGATAATCTCGATGTTGGTTATTTTATTTGGTGTTTTTACATCACTATATACCAAACATGTTTTTCATATATTAGATATGTCAAAGAAGCGTTCTTACACTGTTTTTGTTCTAACGCACATACTTGGGGTGCTCACAGGGAACGTGAGCGTGCGATTAGTGTGCAATCAGTGTTGTTCATTTGTTCGATATATCGAGGTTGTGTTGCTGCTGCTCACTAAATTACTAGATAAGCATTGGATAAATCTTTTTTTTTTTTTTTTTTTTTTTTTAATGTAGCCCTTGGATTACCTAAGATTGGACAGCCCTGGTCTAATGATCTGAATTTCTCAGATGACCTTACACAACACAGTATGCAATCATACCCATCTGGTTGAAATCTGTTAAACGATGCAACTTGTAGATGGGTTGCAAACTCTCATCATTTACAGCCCCTTCACTTTTGTCGAAATGGACTGAATTTCTTGAAGGAATAAACAATGCAGAGAAATAACCACTCCATTTTTTTTTTTTTTCAATATGAATTGAATGATGTAACCAGCAGATGTCTGCAGAACAAGTACATCCTAACCTCTCATCCCCTTTAGTTTGATATGTCCTATTTTTCTCTCAAATCATCAGTAAAATAACTACATACAAAATCTACTGAACATGACATGAATGTATGTCTGCACAGGAAGAAGAGAAAAATGTTTTTTGTGAATTTTCCCTTCTACTTTCAACATACTACATAAGCATTTCAAATAACTGAATTTTGCTCTTCATATCTGGTAGGCATGACTTGTTGAATACCTCTAATAAATAAAAACAACAGATGTTTATTATTCAACATAGAATCAGTAAACCAGATCAAATTTTGACCCTAATCACCTTTTTTTTTACATTTAAGTACTATAGTGTTATCTGTCAGGCATCCAATATTGTCAAACCTTATATTTTGGTCTTTAAGGAACTACTGACTCCACCAAACATTATACCTTGGTGTTTCAGGGTGTATTCTATGGTATCCTGGAATCAAACACACTTGAATAACATTTCTTTTCCCATTCTTTTTAAGTGACCATACCACTTCAGATTACCTCTGCTCGCATGTTCCTAAATGCTAACAATGTCAAGCTCCTTCTTAGTATCATTTTTAATATGATTCTACCATTGATGCCACTGTTCACTCCTCTAATTTTTCTCAGACCTCTCATATGAATACCTTCGTGGTATGTTGCACCCTTCAACTGGAAAAGGCCTAAGTTCAATTCTCATCATGACAGGAGGAATCTTAATATGGGTTTTTTTCAATTGAAGGTGAGTCAGCTGATCTCATACAGAGGTAGCAGGGTTTCTTCTCCCATAAACTTGGGTTTTTCATTCCACTTTCAGAAAAAATCAGCCTTCAGAACACATGCAATTTACAGACAAAAAATGCTAATGGTGGTAGTGGGCAGTAGATAGCATTGGTAGTGGCAGTTCGGTATAGTTGGTGGATTAAATGGTGAACATGGAGAGTTGTAGAGTAGATGTCCTCTCTCGATGAGTCTTTGGAATCCTTGGAGGTGTCACAAAATAATATCCATGGTCTAGTCTTTGGGCAACTTATTTCTAAGCCACTTCTCAAATCGATAAGTTAAAACTAGTTCAACTTTTTTTCAAAAGGCTCATCTACACCAACTGGGCTTTGGAGGCTCCAAAATCAGCATTAGTAAATAAAACTGACAATTAAACTCCTCTTATAACTTTTTTAATACATCAACCAAAAATTCTCACTCATCACAGATGAACAGACAAATGCATTTTTCCAGCCCTGATTATAATTATATAGAAATGTAACAAAGCACATTCTGGTATAATAAATTTAGTTTAATCCTTTATTATTATTATTCGTGACACCTCCAAGGAGTCCGAAGACTCATCGTGGGAGGACACCTACTATATAACTGTCTCCACCACTACATTGAACCTCTGAGCAAAGTTTGCACCTGAAAATATTTCAGGACTGAGGTAAGGTAATCCAACACCAGGCAACTCGTGGCAGAGGTGGATCAAGCTCTCATCACTCCTATCTCAGTATCTCCCATAATGCAAAACACATCTCCTTGCGGATATATATAATGTTATGCATTAAGGGAAGGGCCACTCCCCAGACTGGTTTCTACCTTTATTGAGGTCTCTTCAGTGGGAGCCAGGCCCAGCAGTGGCAATACCAAGGCAGAAGCAAGGAGAGGTCATCTTTACCAATGGGAGTTGCCAAAGGGTGTGTCACCTTATTAATAATTTACTCTGGATTTAGAGAAAGATATTGTAAGTTTATTTTTCACTTGGTTAGACTATAATAAATTTAGTTTAATCCTTTATCCAAGTGTGAGCAAACAAAGTTTGCACCTGAAAATTGTTGCCTGGTGTTGGAGTACCTTACCTCAGTCCTGAAGATATTTTCAGGCACAAACTTTGTTTGCTCACACTTGGATAAAGGATTAAACTAAATTTATTATAGTCTAACCAAGTGAAAAATAAACTTACAACACATTCTGGTATTCTGATGGAATATCAGAATATATTGCAGTTTACATATTATGCCATAAAATCATCTATCCAATAGGACATTATTATTATTACGGGTATCTCCATGGAGTCAGTACTCATCGCGGGAGACCCAAAGTAGCAAAACAATATCTGTCATATCTCTTCTTGAATTCATTTAAAGACGAAGAGCTCACAATTAAGTCAGGCAATGAATTCCACTCATTCACCACCCTCCAGGTAAGAAACCTTGTTCTGACACCTTTGTTAACCACACTCTTCTTTAATTTCCAGGGATGACCTCTTGTTCTTCCATCACTATCACACAGCTGAAACATATCAATCCTATAAAAACCTTTCAGTAATTTAAATGTTTCTATCATATCCCCCTCTTCTTCACCTATCAACCAATCTCTGCAATTCACAAGCTCTCAATCTATCAATGTAGAGAGTTACATCACTCACCAACTTGGTCACTCTTCTCTGAACCCTCTCCACAGCCTCCTCATCTCCAAGGAATCCAGGTGACCAGACCTGAGCACAGTAATCTAAATGTGGAAGTATCAATGCTTTATAAAGGGGAATAATAACCTCTTTATCTCTGGATGTCAGTGTGTTCCTCAACAACCAAGTAATCCTATGTGCAATCTTGGACACCTTAGCAATGTGTCCTCTGAACTTCATCTCCCTATTTACCATATCATATATCTGCGCATTTCTCATATCATATAAAAATAATGGTCTTGTTCTTTTCAAAGTAGAGTAGTTAATAACCCATTAATTCTCTCCTATAAATTTTTAAAACATTTCAGTGTATGAAAGTTTTAAGCCATGTGCATACATCCTGTAAGTTCATTTTTAAGGCAATACACTATAGAAAGTTTTTTCCCCACTTGTTACAAAGCATATTGTTCTTGAAGAAAAAATTATATCTTTGTTTTAATCCTTTATACAAGTGTAAGCAAACAAAGTTTGCACAGGAAGTACATATATAATATGTCTTCTATATCGAGGCTGTTAACTTCAGATCAACTGTCTCAGTACACAATAATATGTTGGTGAGTGATGTAAAAAATGCTCCCTACATTGACAGATTGAGAGCTTGTGGATTGCAGATATTGGTTGATAGGCAGAGAAGAGGGGATATGATAGAATCATTTAAATTACTGAAAGGTTTTTATAGGATTGATGCAGGGAAAATGTTTCAGCTATGTGATAGTGATGGAAGAACAAGAGGTCATCCCTGGAAATTAAAGAAGAGTGTGGTTAACAAGGGTGTCAGAATAAGGTTTTTTGCCTGGAGGGTGGTGAATGAGTGGAATTCATTGCCTGACTTAGTTGTGAGCTCTTCGTCTGTAAATGAATTCAAGAAGAGATGTGACAGATATTGTTTTGCTAGTTTGGGTCTCCTGCGATGAGTCTACTGACTCCATGGAGATACCCGTAATAATAATAATAATGATGCAAAGCACACTTCCTTTTAGACATTTATAATGTTATGCATGTCAGTCATAAAGTATCTTCATGAAGGTGTCCTCTGAGGTAATAGCTTGTAAGTGGTTAGATGGTTTAAGGTTTATTGACAAAAGGGTGCAAAGGAGCTTATAAATGACTCATCAGCTTTGTTCCTCTGTGTTTTAGGTGACAAATGACCTCTTACTCTTCTCACCAACTCAGCTTATACAACTTGTTACTGACAAAGGACAGTTTCCAACTAGCATTAGTTGAGTGCACATATGTAATCTGTCATGCTGAGCCAATACCTAATTAGAAAAGTGCTCCATTTTTGATTTTATAAATTTTTAGACCCTTACCAAGATGATATGTAAAGATTTGTCACTAGCTGAAAATATCTTACTAGACTAAATCAAAGGTCATTCACTCAACACCAGTCATTATCATTCTGATGGAGATAACTGGAGTACTGAAATACACAATTGCACACTTGATACAACAGCAAGAAGAAAGGATATGCCAAGGAAAAGAGGGAACAGCCCAAAAACAGAAGCACGAAGGTAAGGATCCTGACATTGAGGATTCCCTAAATCATTGGTTCTCCATTATAAACAGACCAGGAGTATATGTCAGTAGTCCAATGTCAAAAAAGAAGTCAGACAGCCAGCTACAAAACTGGATCATGATGATTTTAAACCAATAGATGGTTGGTTGGTTTGATAGAAACATAAGCATGATATTAAATTCAAGTTATATAAATAAAACGTGTAAATATCAAATATCTTCTAATATTTGGTGTATTTTGTTTTAATAGCAATACATTGAAGGACATCAAGTTGTTGATATTGACAATAATGTACATATTTCATTATTATAATTAATTTGAATAAATAATTTCTTGCTCAGTGAAATGTTAGTTTGTTTATCTCTTTAATTATTAACATGAAACTTTGCATAATTTGGGTAGCCGCTGATTTGGGCCAAAATGTTCTAGTCCCCATGTGTCCCAATTAACCAGAATCTATCGTACATAAGATATTCCACTCCTATTAGTATTTATTATTATTATTATTATTCGTGACACCTCAAAGGAGTCTGAAGACTCATGCAGGAGGACACCTACTATACAACTCTCCATCTCCACCACCACACAAAACCTCACCACACACAACGCCATCTACTGCCCACAATCACCATCGCTAATATATTTTTTGCCTGTAAATTACGTTTGTTCTGAAGGGCTGATTTGTCTGTATGCGGGATGAAAAACCCAATTTTCCAGGGGGGAAAACCCTGCTACCTCTGTATGAGATCAGCTAACTCACCTTTAATTGAAAAAGTCCATATAAAGATTCCACTCGTCATGACGAGAATTAAACTTAGGCCTTTTCCAATCGAAGGGCGAAATGTACCGTCATTCTTCCAATTGCGCTACGGAGGCTTATAATTTGAGTAGCTTATAATTTAAACATATTGCATCTTCAGATCAGATGCACAAACAGTTTGATGAAGCACAAATACAATCAGTTATTAGTGGGAATAATTTAAAAGTGTAATGGACAACAAAAAGAAAGGAAGTTAAGTCCTAATTTGGAGCCACCTACTCTTTTTGATAAAAAGAAGCTCATAAGTGTTAAGTTGGTCTTAAAATGACTGTCTCATAGAATTTTGATAGATTATGACAGCTATACTAAAGGAGGATCCAAGACTACTGTTGCAAATTACCGACCGATCAGCCATATCAGGAGTCATTTGTCAAGGTCTTGGAGAAAGTAGTCAAGGGAAAAATACAGGAATGGATTAATGAAAATGAGATACCATATACTGTATGAGGGACAGCATGGCTTTGTGAAGGATAGATCATGCCTCAGTAACTTGCTCAAGTTTTATAACACAGTGACGGCTGAACTTGATAAGGGTAATGGGTTTACAGTGATACTGCTAGACCTGGCTAAGGCCTTTGACAGGATACCACATGGAATTCTAATCAGTAAACTGCAACATATGGGAATGGAGAAATGGATAGGAGGGTGGTTGACAGAGAGTAGTTTATTCGGGAGTAGAGTCAAAAAAAAGACAGCCTGTGACTAGTGGTGTGCCACAGGGTTCTGTTCTTGGAGCACTGCTGTTTAATCTGTTCATTAACGATATAGGGAAGGATCTAAGTGGAACAGTTCATTTGTTCGCTGATGATGCAAAGTTAGGTAGGGCAATAGTGAATGCAGAAGATGTCAAAATCTTGCAGGATGATTTGGATAGATTGGAGGTCTGGGCTAAGGAGAATGGGTGTCAATTTAATGTGACAAAATGTAAGGTTATGCATTTTGGGGTGAAAAGATTAGCAGCAGTATACCACATTGGTGGAACTGTACTCCAGGAGATTCATGAGGCCAGGGACTTGGGAGTGTTGGTGGATAGGGAGATGAAGTTTAGGGGGTACATTGCAAAAGTGGCTAAATCAGCTCATCAAATCACTTAGTTGCTGAAAAATACTTTGACGAGCAGAGATAAGCAAGTTTATTCCTCTGTACTGAGCCTTGATAAGACCTCATCTCAACTACTGTGCCCAGATTTGGTCACCTAGGTTTCTTTTTGATGGGGAGGAGGTTGAGAGGATCCAGAGACGAGTGACCAAGATGACAGCAGGTCTATGGAATGAACCTTATGAGAACAGGTTGAAGATTTGTGGGTTGCAGAAATTGGTTGATAGGCAGAAAAGAGGAGATATGATTGAGCCATTCAAATTGCTGAAGGGTTTCTACAAGATCAATTCAGATGATATTTTTGAGAATAGGACTGGTGGTGGGAGGACTAGGGGACATCTATGGAAGCTGGGCAAGGGTGTGGTTAGTAAGGGTGTTAGAGCTGGGTTCTTAACTTTTAGAGTGGTAAATGAATGGAATAAGCTGCCAGAGTCTGTTGTGGGTGCTATGACAGTGAATGAGTTCAAGGCAAGGTATGATAGATACTGTGAGAATGTCGAATAGTTGTGTGGACATTATGTTTAGGGCTTCCCTCAATGCGTCTAAGGACTCCTTGGAGTCACCCGTAGTAATAATAATAATATACTTAATGAGATATGGGGAGCGTTTCACTGGTGCTGCTGACTACAAAAGGAGTCTCTCCGACTTTTAACGACTTCCATATAGTACTGATTCTTTCTTCCATCTAGCCCTATGTGAAGGAGTATCTACATCATGGTCTGCTAGTACAGACTTTGCATAACGATAGTAGAATGTACTTATGTTCTCTGAGGTGGATACAATAATTCACAGGAGCATCTTACTCTTCTGGGTGTGAAAGAGGATGGAGTTCATCATTAGATGAATGGATGAGGTTGCAAGTCTGATATGTGGTTTCAAGCTTATATTTATTAAAGCATTCTTGCTATCTTTTCAGGCATGTTCCTAGATAAATGGAATAGACAATTGTGCTGAGATCGTGTATAATAGCTGAAGCAGGAGGAGGGCCACTTTAAAAGCATAAAATTTAATTTTTCAACGTGTAATAATAAACAACTCTGCCCACAAGACTGATTAATTACCCTATTAGCTGTGTTGAATGATTGGTACTCTTTTAAGTGTTCTACACAGAAACTGGCTAAAGCAGGCAAGAGAGAAAAACTAACTGATGCCATTCCAGTTATATTTTGTCTTTCCATTTTCCCTTCCCTTGACTAAAAATCTGAAAGGTGGTCGCTTTTAAGACCATCAACTTAACATCTATAAAACTTCATGATATTCAATAGTAGGGATACTACTTCAATTCCTTTAATTACAAGAATATAATATTGCAGCAAGTTTATGCTGGTTTAAAAACCAGTTAAATATTAACATCAAGAAATATAAAAGGTTTGTGGATGCTGTTAGAATGAATGAAAAGAAGGAAAATATTAATGGATTGTGAGAAGTATGATGAAAGGCTAGAGCATTCCAAAAAAAGGAGAATAATTACACCCAAGAGATGTCAAAAAAGTGCTGGTGATGACAAAAACAATGTTTTAACAATTTAGGAAAGAGCTGATGGAAATGAAGTGTCTGGAGGATGAGAATGAACATCTAAAGAAGAGACTGATGTGAATGAGAAAGAGAGAAGTTAGTAGAATGAAGCAACTGTCAAAGAATAATCATGGAACATTATATGAGGAATCAATTATTAGATGTGCAGTGAATAATTGGGCACATAAGTTTTTATACCAATGTAAGGAGTATAAGAAATAAAGAAGCTGAGCCTGTTGCATTGACTGAGTAAGTATACAGAAATATTTGGTGTATGTGAAACTTGGTGGTTTGAGGACGATGTACTGTTGGTAACAGAAATAGGAAACAGAATTTTCTGGAAGGATGGGAAGAGGAGGGAGAGTGGTGTTAATGATAACATGGGAAATGTGTTCACAAGAGTAGATGCAAATCGTAGTATACATGAAGATTCTGAATGTCTTTGATGCGATGATTCAACTTAGCAGTGAAGATTTTAGTGTGAAGCAGAAATAGATTGCAAAATGTTTAGGCAAAATTGGTCTGGCATATAAAAAAAAAGGTGATCCTAATGGGAGATTTCAGTTATCATGTGGAGTGAAAAGAGGAAATAACATACGAGAACAAGGAGAGTGAATTTGTGACTTCACCTGCTTTACACAAATGCAAACCATGAGTTAAGTGAATAAATAAAACAGGAGTGAAATGAATGAACATGAAATCAGGCTTATAAGGGTGACAAGCATGATTAAGAAAGAAAAAGTGCAATATGAGAAGAGATTGGTCAGTTAGGCCAAAAATAACTCAAGGGAATTCTTTTGCTATACGGCAAGCAAGAAGAATTATGGAAGGGAGACAATAGAGAAGAGTTATAGCAGAGTGACTATGGCAAGGGATGTAGTGGAGTTATTTAATGAGCACTTTATCAGTGTATATCACACTGGTATAAATGATGCTGTGCAACATTAAAAATGCCAAGAAATCATATTCTTCTGAGGGTAGTGACTCTTCCAATAATGCATAGCATTATACATGTCCATAAGGATGTGCTTTGCATTATGGGATACTAAGCCAAGTGATGTGAAGTCATTAGCTTCTGTATACAAGTTGTCAGGTCATGACGTTACTTCATGTGAAAACTTTGTTTGCTTACACTTGGATAAAGGATTAAGCCAAGATATAATTTCTTGGCATCTTCAATTTATAGTATAACCAAGTGAAACTTTCAACATGCTGTGCAACATATAGAAGGAAAGCAAAATTTAGGAGAATTAGAGGTGAGGAATCAGATGTATCAGGTGTTGATTGGGTTAGATGTTAATAAGGCTATGGGAATGACTACCACATATTTTTATGGAATGCACAATTTAATCAAAATCTTGCAGTGGGAAAGGTCTTAAGATGCAGAAAGAAGGCAAAATATCACCACTCCACAAGCACAGTTCTAAGACAGAAGTTCCCAATTATAGACCAGTCTGTATATTTGCAATTGTAGTCAAGGCATTAGAGAAGTCAGTTAGGAATAAAAGAAGACTGGGGTGATCGACACTTATGTTGATCAGCATGGATATGTTAAAGACGGGTCTTGTTTTACCATTCTACTTACACTTTATTATAAGGTGACAAATGCATTGGATAAGTGGGATTCATACAGTGATATTCTTGGACTTCAACAGCATTTGATACATTATCTCATAACAGTTAGGTGCACAAGCTGCAGGGTATGGGGAATGGGAAATAATTTTTTTATGTGGCTCCCACCCACGAAAAGTTGCTGTAAACCTATAGTACATTTATAGTAATATGTGGGGACTAAGTTTTTTTCCCCTATTTTTATTAATTTCAGAGATTTTTACATAGCCAAGAAATTCTTTCTCGAGGCCAGTCACTGAACTTTTTCAAGCCACTTTGTGATTCAAATAAGCAAGGCTGTGTTCTCGTACCAGGTGGAGAAATTCATTTCCCACCTAAAGACTAATGCAATCCATACCCAGATCTCCAGAAATCCACTCACCATGGGTGAGTTATCAACGACAAGTGGCAAGTGAATTTTCAGCATACCTCTATATTCAAAATTTTACCTTATTTTATTTGCACAGCACTTCTGTAGATCAGTTGGTTTCAACACTGCCCTTTGGTTGGAAAGATCTGAATTCAAATTCCGTCTAGGCCATGAAGAACATTTATTAGAGATTTTCAACTGAAGGAGAGTTAGCTGGTATCATACAGAGGTGGAACAGCTCCCCTTTCAGAAAAATTGGATTTTTCAAGCCACATACAGGCAAACCAGCTAAGAGAACACATGCAATTTACATACAAAGTAAACTTATAAGCATGAAGCTAACCATCATGTCCTGGAATCATGATTACAAAATCCAAGGGCCTTATCAGTTAAGCACTGTAGAAGATTTTATTCCCCTATAATACTGTTACAGGTCGATATTTAAGTAGTAGGAGAGATGTGTGTAGAAGATTAGAGTCGAGTACCCTCTCGCAATGAGTCCTCAGAGGTGTCAAGTAGTAATAATAACAATATACATATTTTTTCATTTTAAAACATCATTCACTATTGAGTTATTTAATCACAAGCAGCCTTCAATGAATGTAATAAAATTTTATTTTTTAAGATGAGATAACTCAGTAAATTAATTACATCATCATCATCAAATTCCTGACATGTACCCTCAAGAGGTGTACAGGATATGATAGTACTACATGAAAAATTTACATCATTACTAACTTCCTATCTACAATTTTCCTCCAAATCAGTCTGTTACTTGTCAAGACTCCAACATTATCAGATCTTGTATTTCTATCATCTAAGGCCCTTTATACCATATCAATCCACCTATATCTTGGTCTTCCTCTAGATCATTTCCTGTCAACCTGACAGAGAACACTTGTTTTGCTAATCTTTCCTCACCCATTGTTTAAGTGACCATATCACCTGAGACTAGCTTTGCTAACGCATTCCTGGATGCTGACAATGTCAAGTTCTTTCCTAATAATCTCGTTTTTAATAGGATACTGCCATTGATGCCATCTGTTCACGCCTCTAATCTTTCTCAGGACTCGCATATCTGCGGTCTCTAGTCTTTGGTCAAGTGTTTTACTTCTGACCCAGCTCTCAGATCCATAAGTTAAAACTGGTTTGAACACTGTCTTGTATACAGCTAATTTGGTGTTCTGACTAATTTCTCTCTTATTCCATATAAAGTTATTCAGTTGACTTCCTACCATACCAGCTTTGTTGATTCCGTTACCTATTTCCATATTTAATTTACCATCTTCACTAAAAATCGTGCCTAAGTAGCTGAAATGTTTTACTTGTTCCACAGGTTCTCCGTTCACAATGCAGTTGACATTTTCAACGATTCAACCTATTTTCATATGTTTTTGTCTTTTTATTGCTGACCTTCATACCATATCTATTACAACAGTTATTCAATTTAGTCAGGAAATCTTGCAAACTTGTAGAGAATTTATTTAGAGGTATAGCATTGTCCACATAAAACAAAGAGCTGACATTAACATCTCCAATTTCTGATATCTGTTTAATACCACTTTCCTTCATAATGTGATCCATATAGATAATGAATAACAGAGGGGATAATGTACATCCCTGGTTTAACATTAAACCATCTTCCTGTACCTCCTTAAATTCTAACTGATGACGTACAACTCAAATAAAGACTAAGTACTGCTTGATATAATGCCCCATTGACACCATATAACTGTAGCGTATTGAATAGCTTCTCTCTTGGATATGCCTTTTCCAGATCGACAAAACTTAAATACAGATCTTTGTTATATTCCCATGCTTTCTCAACTATTTGTCATAAAGTGAAGATCTGATCCTGACGGCCTCTATTTGGCCTGAATCCAGCTTGTTCTTCACCAAGCTTTTCTTCCACAATTCTTCTCAACCGTTTCTCAAGTATGCTTGCATAAATCTTGCCAGGAACACTCAGTAGGGAAATACCTCTGTAATTCTCACATTCAGGTGTATTTCCCTTTTTATATATGGGTACTATGAGCTCTACTCCAATCATTGGGAATTCATCCCTCTGTCCAGGCTTTCTGAACTATGCAGTGCAGCCACTGTATGGTGGTATAAGCCTTTCCACATTTCAAGCCTTTGATGGCTTTTTCTACTTCAAGTATGGATATGTATTCCTGACTGTATGCTTCTTGAGTGTTTTTTTACCACTGTGCTATCACTGCTTGTTTCATTTAGCAATTTTTCGAAGTAATTACTCCATACTTCAAGGATATATTTTTCTCCAGTTTTCATGTCACCTTTATCATCTCTAACTCCTTTAACAGCATTCTTTCATCCATTTCTAAGCTTCTTCAACAACCTCCAAAATATTTTGCCACCTTCTTGATATTTATTTTCTATGTTCTTGCCAAGCTCCTCCCATAACTTTTGTTAGCTGGTTTTACACAGTGTTAGCTTTCTTACATTTGTGTCTGTATTCTCTAAGAGCACAAACTGACTTATTTGCCAGGAACTTTTGATATGCTTTTTTCTTTTCCTTCATTGCCTCTTTAACTTCTTGTCCACCATGGAGTTCTGATTTTTCTATCCTTGCAGACAACCTCACAACATGCCTCTCTGAGTCAATCTTAATTACATAAGGTGCTAATTCCTTCATAGATTGTTTGTCCCTGTCAAAAATTAGTCTGCATGAAGATACTCTCAAAGATACCTTGGTGATGTTTCCCAAATGTGAAGTAATTCCAATCTATGACAACAGGTAACACTATTTATCTCTCACCCTCTTTATAAAGTAAAACCTACCCTGCATCTGAAGATTAATTTTGAAATAAGTCAAGTATTCTCAAACATTTTATTTTGCATAACGTGCAAGTCATCACCATTCTTATAAAAATCAGAGATACCATTACACACACACAAAAAAAAAATTAATTTAACAAGAACAATTTTCATGTGTTTCATTGTCAACTGTAATTCACCCAACACCCTCTTTAACTGTAGAGCAGACATGTATTTGTAACAGACTATTGATATAAGCTTATTTTCACAATTCACAACATGAATTAGCTTAGTGTAATAATATATTTGAATATACATGATGAAAATGTTTTTTAAAAGTGTTTAAAAAACACAACTATACTGCAAAGACAAGTCAGAGATAGGATAACTTCATTGACAATACATCATGAAAAGTGAAATCTGGTTCTGCTGCAAGTGTTGACCATTTTCTGTTGTTCTCATAAAATTTATTTGTCTTTCCTATTGAATTATTTTTAGAGATAATTTATATAAATTCATCTTTCATTATGAACAAAAAATGAAAGGAAATATTAACTGCACTTTTTGGTTTTGAAGTGCAAAACTGAAGGCGAAGGTAAAGAACCAGAAAATATTAAACACACTGGAGAAGAGTTCAGTTGGGTCATCAATAAAACAAATTTTACAGCCAAGTAGAAAGAACAGCCATGGGAAGTCCTCTCTCTCCTGCTTCAGCCAACTTTTATTTAGAACATCTAGAAAAAGTCCTCTTCTCATCTATTTTCCCCTCAACCATCCTTTTGGGTAAGTATAGATGACATCTTTACTATATGGCCTCACAACAGACTCCTTACCTTCTTTTTTAAACAGTATCAATTCCTTACATCATCGTATAAAGTTTACTATGGAAATGGAAAAAAAACAACCAGTTATCATTTTTAGATGTTCTCCTCATCTGGTCACCTTCAAATACTCTTACAACTACAGTTCACAGGAAACCAACGTTCACAGGTCGGTATATTCTTAAAGAATCAGCCCATCATCCTTGTCAAAAAACAGGAATCATAAAATGTCTAATCAGAAGAGCCAAAACTAATTGTTCTACTTGTAATTTTCTACAGAAAGAACTTTCTACTATCCAACAACACATGAAACTCAATGGCTTTTCCAAAATGAGTACATCTTCTTGATTCTTATAATCCACCACTAAACAACAAAGATTCAATACGTCGAGTTCCAATTCCATACATCTCCAGGATTTCAGAACCTATCTCAAGAATTCTGAAGAAATATGAGTTAACAGCTACGCATTCACCTATTAACAAATTATCTTCCCATTTTCCTTCTCCTAAAGACAAACGCTCAACTATGTCTCTTCCTGGAGTTTATCAAATTCCCTGCAACTGTGATCTCTCCTATTTTGGACAAACTGGATGCGCTCTTGAAAAAAGAATCCAAGAACATCAATCCTCCATTCATCACAGCAAACCTGAAAAATCTGGATTGGCTCAGCACAGGATTGAAACTAACCACAACATCCTTTGGTCAAAAACTTGCCTCTTACATAGATCCTGCTATAAATTTGAACGTTTATTCAAAGAAAGCGTAGAGGCATTACTCCATCATCCTAACCTGAATCGGAATGACTGTATATCTGTATCAAAAATCTGGGAAAGTCTAATCAAGATAACTCATTAATTCATATTAATTTTATGTTATTTAATATTATTAATTAATATCTTTATTTCAATCATGTCTCTGCTTAATAATATTCCCTTTAATACTTAGTGATACAACATCATGCGGCTTGTTCTATTTTTAATGATCTATTGTTAGTATTCCACCTTGGATTTTTTAAAACTGTTCTTGTAGTGCCACTGAAGATGGTCTGCAATTTTCAGACCGAAATATTTGGCTAATTAAATATCTTTCTTGTGTTTACGTGCTTATATTATTCAATCTTTATGTCACAAGTATCCTTAAAATATCAAATTTTCACATATGTTCACACACACAAAAAAATTTAAAACTTTAAGAAATAGATATTGAATGTTGTTATGGCAGTTCAGATATTTTGGAATTCGACTGAAGAGAATCAGCATTTCAACTAGACAATCATCAGCTTGCCGTTATCATTGACTCATGCAATCTTTTGTTAATACTGCACCAATCACATGCATTGAGATGGAGGCAACAAGTAGAGAAAATGTGAGAGTGAGAGCATTGACTTCTACTTGATCCTGGATTGCGCAGTGGGATTTAGATTGAGACCATCATTAGAAATGTTGAGCCGATCGCATAAATAACATTGATAATTAAAATTTAAATACATTCATTTTATAAATAATGTGAGCAATTATAAATTATAATGAATACTGAGGATTTAATTATAAATGTCGATTAGTTTTTTCTGAAAAACTTGTTTCTGAAAATCCCTGCATATACATCTCGATTTTTTAACTTTAATTTGAGGGAAAACTGCGAGTTATATTCGAGTAAATACGATACCTATTCACAAAAAAGCAGAATGGACTGCAAAAATTACAGAAATATTGTCCTAAATCATTCATGTAGCAAAATATGATGTTAACAGAGAAAGTATAAGGAAAGAAATAGAAGACTATCTACAAGACCAGCAAGCAGGATTCAGTAGACACAGCAGCCTCTGTAATACCCATGATTTTCCATATAAATTTATCAGGTTCCAGTCCTCTGCCTAAAATTCAAGTATGGCTCAACATATGGCCTAGTTGGTAAAGAGATCATGAAGTGATCACCTAGAATGCATCCAGTCACATGAAAACCTCTATTAAAAAAAGGGATACATGTGGAACAACAAGGCTGGTGATTATGGAAAGCTTGGGAGACAACTGGGAGCTATAGCATGGAAAGAGGAGTTGAGTGAGAAGGATATAGGCACTGCATGGGCATTGATCAAAATGCTATTTAACAGCAGCAGCAATGTCTGAGGATATCCCAAAGGTGAAAAGACTAAACAAGGGGAATAAAGTGGATGAATGAAGAGATTAAGCATGAAATCTGGAAGAAGGCTCTGTAGAGGCAACAAAATATGAATGTTGGTAATGATCAATTGCATGAAGAATACAAAGAACATGCCAGGAAGGTTACTCAGCTGGTAAAAATAGCAAAAGTGCAGTATAAGAAGTAGTAGTTAGCCAATCAAGCTAAGAAAAATCTCAGGAAGTTCTTTCAACATGTGGCAAGCAGAAGGAAAAATAACTATGGGAGGATGACGCCAGTTGATGACAATGACAGATTGGTAACCAATGAGGATATAGTTGAATTATTCAATGATCAATTTATCAGTGTGCTTCTGGAGATTGGTGATGGCAACATCAGGAAAAGCTGGAGTGTAGAAAGTTATGGCAGAGGAGAGACTGATAGTGAATGAGCAGGAAGTACGAGGAATTAAATAAACTTGATATTAATAAGGCAATGGGATTTGACAGTATATCACCACACATTAAAGACTGGAAAAATTGTTCCCCTTAACATGGGGGGGGGGAGGCAGATAAGACTAAGGCTGCAAATTATAGGCCAATCAGTGCACATGAGGTTATTAAGGTATCAGAAGTTAGTGAGAATTAGAATTCAGAAGTGGATTGATAACAACAGCATTCTTTATAATAGTCAGCATGGGTTTGTTAGAGGAAGGTCATATTTCAGCAATCTGCTTACATATTACAACAAGGTGACAAATTCACTAGATAAAGACCATGCAGATATAGTGGTGTACTTCGATTTTTCAAAGGCCTTTGATAGACTGCCACATGACAGGCTAATAATAAAACTGAAAAAGATGGGATTAGATAAGACTAATAAGTACAGATGAGATGAATGGCTGTCGACCAGATATCAGCAGGTTGAATATGGTGGAGTGGTATCCCAAAAGAGGGAGGTCACTAGCTGGTCAGAGTGCTAGTCTGTCTTGGGACCATTATAGTTTAACTTGTACATTAATAAAGTTGGGATTGACTTAACTGGAGATGCACAGCTATTTGCCAATGATGCAAAATTGGAAAGGGCTATGAGAAGTAGAGCAAACATTGTGGATTTGCAAGAGGATCTGAATGGATTGTGAGTGGGTAAATGATGGATATGTGGAGCTATCAATTTAATGCTGCAAAGTGCAAGGTCTTGAAATTTGGTAGGCAAGATTAGGATGTAGAAATTTTGGGGAGGTGGTGGAGATGAGAGACCCGGTGGATAGAGATTTGCAAGTTTAAGGGGCACACTGCTAAAATTGTAAGCACATCCGAAAGGATTATGGCAATAATGTGGAGGATATGCAGAAGAAAGAGGTTATGGTGTTTCCTTGTGTAAGTTTTGATCAAGCCCTATATGGACTACTGTGCACAGATTTTGTCACCTGGTTTTCAGGGAAATGATGTATTGGAGAAGGTCCAAAGAAGATTTACTAAGTTACTGTCAGGTTTATGGAATGTCAAATATGAGGAGAGATTGAGGGAATGCAATTTACAGAGTACTGTGAATAGAAGAGGGGATATGATTGAGACATAAGTTGGTGAGAGATTGTTACCAGATTAATGTGGAGAAGATATTTCATAAAGTAGAGAGAGAGGTAAGAGCAGAACTAGAGGCCATCCACGGAAGCTGTATAAGGAGAGTGTAAGCAGGAGAGCGAGAAGCAGGTTCTTTGTATGGACATTGACTGGTGAGTGGAATGCACTGCCTGAAAGTGTTGTGAGTGCAGAAACTGAATGGGGTCAAGGGACAGTTCATTAATCTTTTGACATGAGAATATGGACCTCCCACAATGACGACTCCTTTGACATGAAGGTTCAGATGTAATAGCCCAATCCTCTTTCTGATCACTGCTGATGGATACTTTCTGAAATGTTAACAAAGTAAGCATTTTTTTTATTTTTTTTTTTTACTTATGGCTTTCTCCATAATAAATCTTTATATAAGATTTAGAGAAGAGTCATTACTGAAGAAGTTGAACTAGAAAGAACAATGCTGAAGTTATGCAAAGAAGAAAGAGATACAGGTATGTATCTCTTTCTTCTTTGCATAGTACGTTGCCTTTGTTACAGGTTGATAATGAACACTCAAAAAAAAAAAAAAATGATGGTATGCAGAGAAAAGAGGATGAAGAGAATAAAGATCAGGACATACACTGGAAGAGGTTAAGAGATTCATGTGCCATTCTTTCTTTTGCTTTCTTTCTTATGTAACTGGATGATCAGTTTTTCCATTCTCTCTCTCATTCAGTGGATATGATAGTAGCTTGCTTCTTCATATTTCCCTACTCATTCTGAATGCTGTGTTCTGTTTTTGACCCCTAAACATGAATTATCTGATTTTAGTGGTTTTCACTTGTATAAATCCCAAAGCCATCCAAACCTTAGAATATTTTCATATTTAGATTTAGGGCAGGGCAATCTAAATCACTGATGATAACCCCACACATTTACCTCAACTGCTATCTCAAACAGTGAGGTTGCTGTTAAGAGTTCTCTCTTCATGAATAGAGTTCTACTAAACTGGCATATGTTGTTATTCTGATTTTATCTATGACTAAAAATGCAAATCACAGATGTTCAATATACATGAACAGTTCAATTCCAAAATCCCCTAAATTAGCACTTTCCCCTCCCAATCTGAAAACTCCTTAATAAGGAAGCATTTCACTGGGTTGAAACATGATAGGACTCCATCACAATGGAACTGAACCTGAAGAATAGCATACTTTTACAAGTATGTTGCCTTTGTTATTGTAACTTCTCAGAAGACTAGCTCAGTTACAGAATCCAAAATCAGGGTACAAGTATTCAATCTGAGGATTGATTGTTGTGCTTTTTCCATTATGAGGATTTTTATTTAATGGAAATCCAACAACTGTGTAAGTGTGCTTTACAAGAAACATGAAAGATAGCTTCATCAGAAAGGCTCAACATGGTCAAAAAATGCATAATCTATTCTTGATAACATTTCCCATGTAAACATGTTTTGCAAGCAGTATTTCTAAAGTAATGCCTCCATTGTGATAGTTCCCTAACCATGAGAGATGTCAGTGAAAAAAAAAAAAAAGATAGTTTTAAATCCAATTTTATTTCCATATCCTATTTCTCAACATAATCTTCCTCCTCTTCAATACATGTTCTTCACTGCATAAAACAAGGTCTTTCAAAATAGTTATAGTAAAAATTTTGAAATATCTTCAATTTAGCAAATAACCAGAAGTCCAATGGAGTCAAATCTAGGCTATATCGAGAATGTTGATTAAAATCTGATCTTCTTAATGGCCACTGATATGCACATGCTCATGTGCAGCCTCATATCATTATCTTGCAAATGCTAGAACTGTTTGTCAGCATGAACACAACTGCTTCAATTTTTCTCAAGAGCTTCACATAGTTTAGTGAATTTGCCATTGTCCTTCTCATAAATTCTACTAAACATCCTCTTTGCTAGGGACATCCAGTAGAAATCCAAAACTCCATATACATTTTACAGTAAAAGACCAATTTTTGAACTTTATGCCTTAGAGCAATGGACAACTTTCATCTACATTGCGTTCCTGAAGCAATCAACAACAAACTAAGTCTTTTTCATCTCACTAGTCAAATGAAGCAGCACTTAATATGCATACTAAGTATTACAGAACAGTTCTCTAATTACCAAATAAAATGCACACGAGCATTTCATTTGGTTGACTCAATCAATGAATCAACCAAATACTGACTTACTGAACATGGCACAATGAAAGCCAATGTTTAATTTCTGTGCTAGTGATCTCTAGCTTAGCTGCCATTTTTTTCTGATTAACTGCTCAGCTTCTTGATTGTTGAAATCATCAGCTGTAGTTCTTAGTCGACTACTTCATGATTGGTCACTGATGTCCACTTTCGTATCATTTGTTCTTCATACCCAAATGACAAAGTACTCATGTACAGTTGCTTCCCCACAAAAATGCAATCAGCAGTGAATTTTAGCGGCATTATCATTTTCATGCATCAAAAATTCTATTTCTATACATTGTATTTTACATGCTTCAACAAATGCAAAAGATGTATCCACTGTGTACACAATAACATGAGAAATACATTACATTCATAGACAACTGTATACTAAAGTGCATCAGGGTATAAGGGAAAATAAAAAACCAGAAACATTTCAAGGTTGCTCACACTTCATGTACCATGTACATGTAGGCATTACTTTCAGAGCGACCCCCCCCCCCATTGTTAGATTTGTCATTTACTCTAACTTCTATACCAACTGAATACTGCAAGCTTTAAGAGCCTTTTTTTTTTTTTTGCATGATATTCATGCATAGTAAAACGTGCAATTCATAACTGGACTACCTAATGGATTTATAGAACTATACTGGCTATCACTTCTATTCTTCCTCAAAGAATCATTTTTTCCAAAACTGTCAATACCACATCACTATACTATAGCTGTATTTCTGCTTAAATCTACTTTGACAGTAACTAGAAACAAAGTCTGTATGCCAGAAAACTGCACTTCCATCAACAAGCAATACAAAATTCAGTGATATAACTGAGTAACAAATTCTGCTACTGATGAAACATAAAATCAATGTGCTGACATGTATCCTCAAGGGGTGTACAGGATATGATAGTACTACATGAAAAATTTACATCATTACTAACTTACTATCTACAATTTTCCTCCAAATCAATCTGTTACCTGTCAAGACTCAAACATTGTCAGATCTTATATTAATCTTCTAAAGCACTTTTTACCATATCAATTAATCTATATCTTGGCCTTCCTCTGGGTCTTTTTCCTGCCAACCTGTTGACTTCCTATCATACCAGCTTTGTTGATTCTGTCATCTATTTCCATATTTAATTTATCATCTTCACTAAAATGTAAAATCTAAGTAGACTATTAATTCAGCAATCCATAACAAATCTGTATCGTCCCCTATGAAGTGTCATCAACATATCGCTGAATTCTAGTCCTACCCAACTTTTACAAGACTAACACAACTGCTCCAGAATATTAACTGGTCCTAAACAATTTGTTAACTCCATTATGGTACCATTCTTGTGCAATGAGGCTATCTCACCATGTTTCTATTCTTGGCATTGTGCCAAATTTAAGGCAAAGTAAACAACTAGGCCAAAAGTAATGATAACTCCTTTCAAATTAATCAAATACATGGAATTTTTTTTAAAGAAAAAAAGGTTTTAAGTCTAAATTCTGGATATGTGAAATATGATTTTTTTTTAAAATATTAATAAATTATGTTAAAAGATTGGCTCTTAGTAGAATGACTAAAAGTGAGCTTCAAAAGGCTTAGTACAACTCATATAATGCCACTGAGGATCCATACATCTATGAAGCTAATTGCTTTAATACTGGTACTATAACAGACCATATCTACCTAGTGCCTCTGAATTGTATAGAATATTTGGAATAACTCAGAGTAAAGTTCAGTTTGTTCTTGCTCAGAAAAAACACTAGCATGAATACAACTTCATGTGCAAAATTTAGTTTATTTTAGCTTGCATGTAATATGAGCAAACACTATTGCAGGTTATGTTTAATAAAATTACAAAAATGTTCATGTAAGGTTTTTTTAATTATTATTAGAGAAAAAATTAATTTGCCTGAAGCTTGCAGGATGATTATTCAAAATCTTTGCAAACATAATATTTATTAAGATAATGAACTGCTTCATGTACAATGTTTCACTGGCTCTTCAGAAAAGATCATCAGGCAGAGATGGATAAAAAGAGAAGCAAACAAGGGCATTTACCCCAGTTGGCAACTTACTCAGGTAGCAAAAATGAAACAAGAATCAAAATTATGTCAAATGTGAACAAAGCCAGAAATAAAAATATGTAAAAATGACAATGGTGTTGCATTTAAAGCAATGAGACAATCGTTTGTTATTGTTTTTACATATGATTTCTGACTTTGTTCACATTTGACATAATTTGGATTCTTGTTTCATTTTCGCTACCCGATTAAGTTACTAACTAGGACAAGTGTCCTTGTTTGCTCTCCTCTGGATCCATTAAATTTATGACTGTTCTTTCAGTTTAGTTATGCAAAGGAATGTTTACTGAGTCTAGCAATCCTTGATCAAAAACGAAACAGGACATAAAATAAACTGATCAAATCACTGATTAATCTGCGAAGCAGAAAGCCCTCAAAGTAAAATTTTGGCCTTCTTTTTATATATATATATATTTTTTTTGAATTTGAACTTTTACATTTTTCTTGGCCTAAAGTACAAAACATCTGATTTAAAAAAAAAAGCTAAATTTGTAAAGATTTATGATAGGGACAGCAAAAATTGAGCTATATTACATCCCCAATATTGTTGTAAATCTGACCTTGTCATTAAGGAATACTGCTAACTAAAAAACCTACATAAGTAAAGAAAAAAAAATCTTTTCATTTTGCTGGCTCATATTCTAAAAATATAACTGTGCACAACGAATAAATTGATCACTAGTTTAATAGAAGACAATATTGGGGGGGGGGGGGGGGGGGGATCGAAGAGTAAGTCATGTTCACTCTTCAGTTATTCAATGGTCCTATTCTAAATACTGAATTTCATTTATATCTAAGTAAACTAATTATAAGTTTTTCTATTTGAATGCGTCTAATGACGATCTTGCTAACTGAGTGGACAGACTCATGGATTCAAACCTCACTATAGCATGGATGTTTGTGAATGTCTTGGACAATTACAGTGATGACATGGAAGATTAGTGGGATAATCAATACAGGGTTTGAAAGAGGGTGTGGACCGAAGAAGGAAATTGCAGTTTATGCATAATAATGTCAAAATATTTGGAATAAGGGAGGAGTTTTGGGGTCTGGTTAGTTCAACTTAGCCAAATGTTATGGTTAAGAGGATGACAGTCATAGGGATAGAAAGTAAGGAATCTATTTTCAAAGAAGACAGAGGAAACAAAAGGGAGGGGGGGGGGTTGCTAATGATAGAAGAAAAACTGAAGCCAAAAAAGAGTAGAAATAACAAGGACAGAGGGCAGCTCATTTAGAAGACTGCTGGCTTCAATCTCATCACTAGATACATACATGGCTGAAATCATGTATGTATGCATGTCCATTTAGGTTGGGTGTGGTGTATATCTTATGCAACCAGCACTACAACATTCACGTCAATTTGACCATGTTTGCATTTTTATCGATGTATGAAAGTTTTAAGAGTGCATAGCGGATCAGCACTCATCTTAATTGGTCCAATGCAATTAATTGTAGGATAACTTGGAATACCTTATCAATTAATATAATTTTAAATATGGAAAGCATAAAAGTCAAATGAACAACGCTAATCTGATTTCATCACAGAGTGATGAAATCAGATTAGCGTTGTTCATTGGAAAATTATCATTGGAAAATACTAGAGTGAGACATCAATAATTTGAATTTTAACAATTTTTAAATACAGCCATATAATATGCACAGAAATTAGAAAAAAGTAATCACTTGCAAAATTATTTTTTTTCCCAGACTGAACCAAAGAAAGGCTGAAATAACTCTTTTTACTTATTTATACACAAGTTCCAACCTCCTTTGACTATAATCAATCATACAATCCTTGAAAGCTCTGGCAGAAAATAGAACGTTCAATAGATCATCACCACTGTTTCCCATTGTAAATATGGGCAAAAAAAGTTAAGTTAGTTGAAGAAAATTACTTGTCTATATCAGTGTCCTAAACATGTCAGTTCCCACTTCACGCAAGCAAAACAGATGAAACAGAAAACTAAAACATAACTCATGACAATGTTTGATTGGAATGGTTAACACAATAACCAATCACAACCACTGATTTCTGGGTGCTATCGTCTCAGCGCACACACCCTACCTTGCCCTCTGGATGGTTTAAAACCACTGAAACAAAGAATTTGACCCACTGCACCATCTGTACATCTGTTCAAAGGTGTCCAATATTTGCGACTCCACACCCGGACTATTAACGCAAATGTGAGGCAATATTTATGCATCAAAAAGTGTCCATTTCAACATTAGTATATTGTGTTTAATTTTAGGAATCACATGAAGCCAAGAAATTAGGAGATTCTTTAACATGAATAAATGAAAAAATATAACATCGGTAATATTGCTATTCTGTGGGTGTGCACCTAGCACACCCCTGAATATATATCCCTGGTTGAAATATATACACTTGGTGGATGCCATGAGCCAGGTGATAAAACAGAGAATGCATTAGGCATGCAGTGGCAAAAGTATAATGAGTGCAAGATGAGTATTATGAGTGGCTTCAACTACAGGTACATAGTGGAAACAAGAATAATCATAAGAGGAAAGGAAATGAAATTTATATAACTACTAATCTGAGACTACATGTAATGGAGAGGGAATGATGGTTCTACAGCACTGGATCTGGACAGCATCAGCTACACACTGCCTCTTTGGAAAAGTGATAATGTTATCTCGACTGGGAGATTGCCAGACATGCAGAATATTCTGTTAAGGGATATATGTGGAATTACAAAGCAGGTGATTATGACAAGCTAAGGAGTCAACTTTCAGCAGTGCCATGGCATCAAAATTTGATATGTTAGTGGTGCATGGAAGATGGTCAAGGGTGTTTAAAGAAAGCATTACCAGACTGTAAACCCGGTCAGAAGGATAAGTGATGCAGTAGGAGTTGCAGAAAAAAAGTTGTGGAGAGAGTATAAAGAAAAAAGGTGATCAGCATGCCCATAAGCAGCAAGAAGGTTGACCTGTACGGTAAGGAGGGTCAAAGCTAATTATTAAAGGAAGCTAGCTGATGAGGCAAAAATCTCAAGAGTTCTTTCACTACATGCCAAGTAAAAGAAGGAATGACGATTGAAGGATGACTTTAAAGTGTGCTGATGGCAAGGAGGGTAACAGAAGCAAACCAAATAGTTGAGTTACTGAGTGATCATTTTGCAATGGTATACCATCTAGGTTAGGGTTTTAAAAACTTTTCTGATCATGACCAACAATAAAAAGTACATTTTAGATCTCAACCCAGCACACATGTGTGTGCACACACACAGGGCTTGACAAATAAACTCACCCACTTGCCCATGGTGAGCAGCTGCAATCCTGACAAAAACTAATATCAAACATGAATATGAATTTTATTAACATTTACATACAACATACTATGCCTATTCTTTCAGAAGAAGAATGAAGATATCCCTGTATAGTAAACATCCCCTTCACAATAAACACCATACTAAAAAAAAAAAAAAAAAGTAGCTTTACTGTATGTATCACTAAATACAGTACACACAAAAGTAGAGTATACTGTATGTAGTGACAATTAGTGTAAATCACATATCTGGAATGAAAACAACCGAAGTATGCATAAGCACCCCCCCCCCAACACACACACACAAAAATCATACATTATCATTAAGACAATACTAATTTTACAATTGAAATTTAATCAAAAATATTCAAACTAGCATAACGTGTTTTTACAAAGTTTTATATATACAGGGTGTTCGGGATAAATTTGACAGTTTCGTAAGGAAAAAGAAAATCTTCTTTGTATCTATTAAATTTAATGAATTGACAAAAAAACATTACAGGCAGAGTTAATTACAATACTATCAACAAGATTTACTCAAAATAACCACCATTAGCATCGATCACAGCTTCAATTCTGCTTCGGAACCTCGAACAAGCTGATGCTACAGTCTCCCTGGGAAGGGCTGCAAAAACTGTTTTAATTTTATCCATTAACTGGGCTTTTGTATTACTGGAAGTGCGATTGGTGTCTTTTTCAACTGCGCCCCATACAAAATAATCCATGGGGTTAAGGTCTGGGGAGTTTGGAGGCCAAACATTTGGACTGGTGAAGTCGTAGAAATTTTCAGACAACCATTTTTGACTTTTCCCAGAGGTGTGGCAAGGGGCCGAATCCTGCTGCCATACATATGGCCTACCATTGGCTACCCTTGTTATCCAGGGCTTGACTACAGTTAGCAACTCCACGAACAAAGCCCGAATTCCAATGCCAGGGTTCTTCAACACCTGTTCCTGCAGATTTGCGAGGAATTCTGCTGTACGAACGCAATCAGATCGTCTGCTAGGGATCTTTCTTCTTGCTACATCCTCGTAGTCACCATTGCAAGTCTCTAGTTCATGCCTGATTGTTTTTACTGTATTCAGGGAGCATTGGGCAGCAGTCGTAATATCCTTATTTTGATGGCGGGCACGAATCATCATGATACAAGTTATTCTCTTCCATGATTCAGGTGGGTTCCAGCTATCCATCCTTTCTGACATCTTGTATATGAATGAAGAAGGGTCCAAACTTTTAAATGAAGAGAAGTGTGTGTTAATACATGTAACTTACGGAAAAATATAATTAATTATAAATATGTCAAATTTATCCCGAACACCCTGTATATATACATACATACACACACACACATATAATAAGAAATATTAGAGATATTTCTGCAACATAGTTCCACATGGAATCCTCATATATATAAAATGTGTGTGTATATATACATACATACACACACACACACATAATATACCCAAGTTAAAAAACTTACTATATATATATATATATATATATATATATAAAGCTTTGTAAAAACATGCATGCTCAATGCAGGATGGGACACTACTGATATGTAGTTGTTATACCGATGATACACTAATATTTTCTTATTATATTTCATTTTTAAAAATTGTTGTTAATGACCTACTAAACCAATTTCATAACCCACATTTTGAAAAGCACTGATCTAGGTGGTGATGTTACAATGCCAGAAGTGATAATGTGGCTGTGTGTGATATTCTATATGTTATGTGTGATAAGAATCGCACCTTCTCAGCCCCCCCACCACCACCACCTTTTATGGCTGATATTTCCTGCAGTGGAAAACCAACATGTATCACCACCTTACATGCATTGCTAAACAATTTCAGCAATAGACTGAAATTCACCATAGAAACAGAACAGGATAAATCCATCAATTTCCTAAACCTGACATTAGTTAGAATAAATAACAAAACATCCACAAAAATATTCCACAAACCCACACATATGGGGACCTACCTCCACTTCAACTCATACCATCCTTATTCTATTAAGAAATCAGTCATCCTAGCACAGTTTATCAATGCTTACAAGTTTTCAACCACATGTAATTACCTAAACACAGAAATTAAGAAGTTAACACAGATTTTTCAAAATCGAAATTACCCAACACAACTAATATATTACACCAACAAAACAGCAAAAACCCGTCAAAACAATCCAACAACCAAAGCAAACTTCCCAACACAAAAAATCATCAAACAACCATACATCCAGGACCAGGGCCATCGCCAGATTAGATTGTGCCCTGAGGCAAACAATTAAATATCGTCGCTGATGGATTATAAGACAAAAATATAAGAAAATCTCAATTGCTATTTTGCTTTTATTACAAGAGAAACATTAATGAAAAACGATTACATAATAATATTAATTAAATGTTTGCTTTACAGAGATATCGCACAATAAAACTGTTCATAAGCTCTTCTAAATTGAAATTATAAGCTATGTCTGCCTCATCAATATTATTATTATTAGACACCTCCAGGGAGTCCAAGGACTCATCGAGGGAGGGCACCTGCTCTACAGCTCTCTCCATCATTCAATCCACCAACGCCATCTACCCCCGACCACCACCACTAGTTTTTCCACAGACAATCACAAACATCCATGCCCACAGCGGGATTCGAACCCACAGCCTTTTGGCTGGAGAGCGGATACGCTAACCACTCGGCCAGCCTGGCTGGTTGAGTGGTTAGCGTATCTGCTGTAGTATCCAATATTGTTGCTAGACCAACCAATCTTTCTTGGGTCATTGCTGTTCACAAATAATTTTTAATCAGTTTAAGCTTGGAAAAACTTCTTTCCGCACTTGCTACGCTAACAATGCCTGTTAGAGACGGTGCCTGCTGCAATATGATTGAAAGAGCGCCCTTACTAAGCCGCACCGTGAAGCAGGCTGCCTCTATGCTACACCCTGTCAATGGTGCTGTCAAGAACACATACAAAGCATACAAATACATTTTTAAACCCAATGAACTATAAATTAGTATTCACCACAAACCAAAAACTGGCAACCGTTCTAAAACCTACAAAATTGCACACACACAAAGAAATATTAGAACACCACAATGTCATTTACAAATTTCTTTGCCAAAAAGACTGTGATGTCACTTACACAGGTTCTACCATCAGGTCTTTATGGGCAAGACTACTAGAACACTTCTGTGACTGTAACATCCCTATTCCAGAATAGTTAAACAATAAAAAAACGCAACGACTAAAAGAAAAACAGAATACAAAGTATAGGGAAAACAGAAAGAGCAGTCCACACCCTTGAACAGAAACATACCTCACAAATTGACAAGGTCATAATAATAGATATACAAGATAACAAACCAATGCTTAGAATATCGGAAAAGATGGACATAAAATATGACGAAAACTCAATAAATGTCCACCGGCCGGCCCCTACATAATCTCTGAGTGTTGGAAGCTCCATAACATAAAAATTAGGTCACGACTCCAGAAACACCAAGCTGACATGACATAGCTTCCCCCGTCACTCCCACCCTTAATAATGATATATATAAAAAATAAAGGTTTCTCAAAAAGATTCACATACCCCTTGCCTCACCAATAACTCTCCCACATGCTCTATCCCCCCAACTCTTCCAACACCCCATTCCTTTCAATCATACTCCCGTCAAACGGCAGATGAATGTTGTTGCCACACGCCAGGATGCTGCTAAATAAGAAGACAACAGCAACATCTTAAAAGTATGTCTGAATTTTTCCTCTTATATTCTTCATACATTTATCTATATAAAACTTCAGTAATGCCCTAGGACTGAGTAAAAAGCCAATGATATTATAAAAAAGGGGCACACCTAAACAAAAAAAATAGGTTAAATAGCCATAAAATTAATAATTACCCAAGTTATGTTATTCCCCCCCTCCCCTTAAATTTAAGAATTTAAATGAAAGTTGTTTATTTTGTATTTTAGGAGTGGTTTAAGGGAAAATTTAGATTACTGGCGGGGTTGTTTTTTTGGTTGTTGCTGGTGTATGGATAGGTAATGTATATAATGTAGGTGGGATATGAGTGTGAAGCAATTCATATCCATGTTCCCACCCAGAGTAGAGAGAATATACTGACTGAGTCTCCATAGCTCAGTCGCTATAGACAAAGCCCTGTGGCCAAAAAGACCTGGGTTTGATTTGCATCCATGAAATGAGGAACCTTTATCTGGTCTCTTTCAACAAAAAGTTGGGTTAGCCAGTCTCATATGGAGGTAGGATCTTTTTTTTTTTTTCAACCTGGAAACTCAGGTTTTTCGTCCCCCAGAACAGGCAAATCAGCCCTATGAACACACACAGATTAGTCAGGAATACTTAGACCAGGCATGGGCAACCTTTCCTAGTTTGGGGGGCCAAATTATCATTCTGTCTCCGAGTCAAGGACCAGACCAAATTATTAAATGAAATAAATTAATATTAAATGAATTAAAACAAGTTGCTACTTCATATTTCATTTATTTATAATATAATGCTTTGGTATAAAGCTCTACATAAATTTTATAATATAATGAACAACATAACAATTTAATGTGAAGACTGGCCTTGTACTTCAACTATGAGACTATCAATATTGACGTTAATATTACTTAAGGATAATCGCATAGAATTTGAGGTTTTCGTCCGTTATTCTTCGCCGAATTTTTGATTTATTGTATTTCATCATCGAAAAAAACTGTTCACACATATGTGCTGCCAAAAAGACAAATGATTTTTCTTGAAAAGGCGCGTAAATTTGTATATTTTTCTTCCACCAAATAAAATTTATAAAAATCCATCAAAGCAATGATGCTAAATTGTGATTTTAGCACTAAATCTGCCTGAAACTCAATAAGTTCCATCTGTACGTTTTCTAGCACATTATTTACATCAGCATCCATCAGACGAGCAAATATAGCAATGTGGAGTCTTTGTTTTTGAGGTCTGTAAACCTTGTATCGAATTGTTCTATTAGTGCCCGCAGTTCATCTCCATAACAATTATAAGGGATATTTTTATGAATTGCTAGAGTAGGAAAATGATAACAATTTTTAGCTCTTATCTGACTTTCTAACAAGCTTAGTTTATTACAAAAAGCTTTGACATGTCCATGCAGTTCACGAACCAATTGTCCTTGTTTTTGCAATTTAATATTCAGTTCGTTTAGGTATCCAGTGATATCTACAAGGAATGCTAAATCACACACCCATTCATCATCTTTGACTTGGTTAAATGTGTTTCTTTTCATGTCCATAAAATCTGCAATGTCTTGTCTCAGATCATAAAGTCGTTTTAACGTTTTACCTTTACTCAACCACCTCACTTCACAATAATAGGACACATCTTCATAATCCGAAAATAAGTCTGGCAAATACTCCTTAAATTGGCAGTGATTAAGTGCACATGACTTAATAAAGTTAATACTGGCTACTACAACTTCCATAACATTCGTGAATTTAATCGATTTTGCACACAGATTTTGTTGGTGGATAATGCAGTGAAAATTTGCTAAATTTTCCAGATGGATCTGTAGTTCTATTACTCTTTCATGAACTATTCCAATAAATCCCTTCTGTGCACCAATCATTGCAGGGGCTCCATTAGTGCATATGCCAGATAGTGAACTCCATTTAAGCCCAAATCTCTCGAAGAATGTATTGCCTGTTTCAAATATATCTTCACCGGTAGTTGTTCCTTTTAACGGCCGAAGCGCCAATAATTCTTCTGTGATGCTGAAATCCGCATCAACTCCTCGGATAAATATTGCTAGTTGGGCTATATCAGAGGCATCGGTGCTGTCATCCAAAGCAATCGAAAATGCTTCCAATCTAGCAATCTTCTCTTTTAAACTTTTTTGATATCATCAGCCATAATTTCTATCCATTAGACAACAGTATGTCTTGCAACATCCAGCAGACATTCTTTGATAAATTCTCCTTCACCAAATGACTTAGAATGCTTAGCGATTTTTTTGCTTACCACAAAGCTGGCTTTGACAATGCTGTGGTGCTGCATTCTTTGCTTGTTGAACATTTGCTGCTGGGTATACAAGTTCTTCTTCAACTTCTGTATTTCATCTTTTCGTAGTTGTCCATCAATTTTTGGGTGATCCACATGTCTCGAAGTAAAGTGTCTCTTCAAGCTGTATTCTTTGTTGACAGATACGGATTCATTGCACAGCAAACATATAGGCAAACCTTTATTCAGAATAAAATAATAATCCTCCATCCAGTTGTCTTGAAATTGATGATTCTCTGCATCTACTTTTCTTTTTTTTGCAATAACACCTGACATTGTCCCAAATTTATATGCGATATTCAGAACTGTCAAACAAAACTGTCTTCTATACCGCAGGCACCGAACAGAACATAACATCAATGCAGGCACTGAACAAAGTACAACACCAACGCAAGTACCAAACTGACACATTGTAACACGTTCACACACGCCGCTAGTCAAAGTGAGAAAGAGACCTTGGTTGGAGAAAACTGTGTTTTGCGAAAGTCATATGACATCAGCTTAATGTGAGTTAGTAGAACACACCATGTTTTCTCCCACCATGAATCAGACAAACTTCGCTGAAATAGATTAGGGCCGGATACAGCCCACGGGTTACCCATATGTGCTTGAAACCCCAGCCAAAATAAAATTAGGGAAGGGGGGAAATTGAGATGGTGCCATACCTTTCCATAAAAGGGGCTCATGGCCATTGTATCATATGCTAAATAAATAAATGGTCAAGAGAACTGGGGGTTATAGTCATTTCCTTGTGATTTAAAAGAAAATGGAAAGATAAAAGCCATGCAACTACTTTTAACAATTCATTCTTCTAGCTGTTATCACTCATATTGTAGCTGATTATAATAAATTATAATAATAAATATTTTCCCATCTTTTGAAAGTAGATGTATGGAATTGATACATTTTATATATATAAAATCAGGCAAATCAAATAAGTCCAATGACTTCAGAAAGGAATTAATAGACCTTGTTAAAAAATACAAAAAATTTGTGAATACTTGTGGTCATCCTGGAACCAGTCCAACTCTTTTTAAGCATACTGCCTGTCACTTTCCAGATGCTATTCCTTCCACAGAAAAGAAAACTACCCCAACAAGAACATGCACTGTACAAAAGAAAGGGAAAAAAATGAAAAAAGAAGTTTTTCTTCAGATTTATCACTTATTACCAGCAAAGGTTGGTCGATTGGTAGAGCCTCTGCTACTAATGGCTCGCAAAAAAGTTAAGCAAGTTTGAGCATGGTTAGTAGTTGGAAGGAGAAACGTTTGATGCTGTTGGCACACTCTCTCTCGATGAGTCTTTGGACTCCGAGGTGTCTAATAATAAAATTTTATTTTGTACTTATAATCCTGAAATGAGTAAATTTCTTATAGAAGAATTTTTTTTTTAATATATTTATAAATTCAATTTACTAACAGGAATTTGTTTTTCTAAATAAGGCCGGCCTGGTTGGCCGAGCAGTTAGCATATCCGCTCTCCAGCCAAAAGGCTGTGGGGTTGAATCTAGCTAGGGGGCACATGGATGTTTGCAATTGTTTGTGGAAATACTAGTAGTGGTCATGGGCAGTAGATGGCGTTGGTGTAGATGTGGTTAGAATGAGCTGTAGAGTAGACAGTTGTAGAGTATGTGCCCTCCCTCGATGAGTCTTTGGACTCCCTGGAGGCGTCATATAATAATAAACAAAATGTATTTCTGGTCAACTTTCTCTTATAAAGTTAGTTAAGTAGAGATAAGGAAGTTATTATCCCTCTAATCTTTTAAGCTATTCTGCAGTGCACTTCTAACTTTGACTGTCCATCATCATTACCCCAAAATTCCTACCTTCAATTTCTTATACTCCAATTCCATCAACATACATACAGCCTGTAGTTTTTTCATCTCCGATTGCATAACCTTAAACTTTGCTGCACTGGACTGGTAATCATTATCCTTTGCCAACATCAGTCTATTTGAATCATCCTGCAGGATGATTTAAACAGACTGATGTTGACAAAGGATAATGGTTGCCTATACAGCCAGATAATGAGCGTGTGTGACATCATACTTAGCATCATAATCAGCAAATAAATGGATATTCCCCTGAAATCATTTCTAATATCATTAATACAAATTAGACAAGTCCTCCAAGAGAGGACACACAACAATTGGTCACTCGTATTTGCTGATTCTACCCCATCATATGGTACTCTCATCAGTTCATTTCCATCCTCGTTTGTTCCACTGTATAGAGCAAAGTTCTGTGCAATATCCTATCAAACCAAGAATATAACCTAATTTCTTGAGCACGTAATTACATGACAAATCTTTCATGAGAAACTATAACACCTAAACGGTGTCCAATGTGAATATTTAAAATAAACCTATCCAGTGGTGTTTAATGAAGTACATAATCTAAGCATTCATAAAAAATTTACCTTTGAATATCAAACTACTTTTCTTGACACAGATTTTTCAAACTTAAGTTTGTCAGCATTATTATTATTATTATTTGACACCTCCAGGGAGTCCAAGGACTCATCACCTGCTCTACAACTCCTCTCCATCTACCGCTGACCACCACTGGTATTTCCACAGACAATCAAACATCCATGCCCACAGCAGGATTCGAACCCACAGCCTTTTAGCTGGGGAGCGGATACACTATCCATTCGACCAACCAGGCCAGCTATTAAACCAATGCTAAATCTACCATTGCTAAAGTAACCTACACAAGTCCTAAAGGACAATTCAATGGATTGCAACCAATTGCAAAAAAACATGTCTAAAACAATTTTTTACTGCAAAATTTGATGATATTTTCAGTCTTTGGGCTGCACTCAAAAAAAGTGTACTACTTTCAGGATTATGAGAAAGAATTCATAAATCCAGGTAAAGATTTTCCCAAATGATTTCTAGTTAATCATAGTATTCACCAGCTTCAACTTAGTACTTTTACTGCATCATATTTTGTTAATAACTATGTGATCTGGGCTACATACAAAAAAAAAAAAAAAAAAAAAAAAAAAAAAAAAAAAAGATTTCTGGTATTAAATGTGCTCAATAGAATGCTGATTTCTGATAATCATTATTTCACTTCAAGAAGTGAAAGAGACACGGGAATGAAGAGTATAGTTTGTCTCCAAAGTTCAGGAGACAAACTATAAAAGTTACCCAGAGAACTGCAGCCATAAATGTGAAAGACACTGACAAGTAGATGAGGTGACAGTGCTACTGTATAATGCACTAACAAACCAAATCTGATCACCTTGATATTTGGAGATGGAAATAATATAGAAAGTCTAGGTGCAAATATTTCACAGTCCAGATTGCCTAAGGACTACAGAATGTTCAGTATAAGAATAGACTGACAATGTATTCTGCAGAGCCTGACAGATAAGAGGCAATATGACAGACATAAATTAGTGAGAGAGTAGTGTATCATATAGATATAGACAAATTATTGCATAGGGCAATAGATAGTGGTAGAACAAGGTGCCATCCCTTGAAACCGTATAAGAGTCAAGTAAGGAACCGAGTAGAGAATGAAAAGTATTGCCAGAGTGGGGGAGGAAGGGGGGGTAAGTGCACCAATGTTAAATGAATTCAAAGCAAGGTTATGATGTGGTCTGTAGAAACAGGCCACATGTAGAAATAGAGTCATCGCTCCATGGAAGTATGAAAAATTCTACTTAAATATTACATCCGGTGACAAGGTTGTTTGGAATAGATGAACTAACCTGGAAGATATATACTTATATTGCCAAAATCAATAATGGAATAATTACATTTGTTATTTTTACCTGAAATCAAGTAACCTATATATATATATATATATATATATATATATATATATATATATATATATATATTATTCCTTACAATTTAAAACAACATCTCTAACAAGAATCATGAAGCCATGTAAAAATACAGATTAGTTTCAAACACCATTGATTACAAAGGTTTGTGAGTTCCCAAAACTTACAAAAATAAAAATAACTTAATTACCACATTACATCTGATGAACTAGCTTTCCATTTCTGCTTACTGTATTGAAGAATATTATCATATACTAAATTAAACCTAACCATTTCGGTATTGACATAGTATTCACTACAGTCGCATTTTAGTGCAAAATAAACTTGCAATAAAAAAGTTTGTAGTTCATTTTCAAGTAACTGTCATTAATTATTAAAATGTCTAACAAAAATAAATCTGCGAGGTATACTGCAACCTAATTCTGAAACCTCATTTAGAAAGAGTTAAGAATAGCATAGATCGCTTTGCCCGACGTAAGGCTGCATATGAAACTCAAGTTTAGCTCCTAATCCAAGGATGAAAGGTACAACCGCCCAGCAAAAGTAATAACGATATTGCAAGGATACAGATGTGTTTCATTGCTGGTATCAACGTTACCAACATGTTTCACATCTTTCTATAACACAAACTCATAAATTTTGCCATTCGCATGAAACTGGTAAACTGATTCCCCTTCGGGAAAGCACGTGTTCATAATTACCGTTCTCCTAAGCGTACATTAACAACATGAATTTTATTAAGTGGTACTAAAGAAATTCTTGGATACAGGTCGACCCACCCATAAGGAAGAAAGAAAAAAATACGTGGCTGAAATGAGAGATAGCACAGATAACAAATAGCTAACCTAGAAATATCGCATTCTAATTCTCATATAACGAATAAATCCAGACGCATCCAAAACTAAAGATTAAAAGGCCTCCTCCCACAGACAAGGCTAAGCCCGTCTTGGCTACCGCTGACAAGTGCGGCACACCACAACACAACGCTTCGAGACAAGCAGCTCAACATTCGTTCCCCTGACTTTCACTGTGTCAAGCATCTCACAACAACGCGAACTCGGCCGGTAAATGGTTCCAGGGATAGGCACAACACTGCACCGCTGATCGTTCTCGTACTCCATCAACATATTTCACCAATCACTAAAAAAGATCTTTTAAAGGTGAAACACGGTCACATTTTATTAGAAAGCTTTGCACACTAAAAATTTGAAACTGATTTACCTCGTAAATTGACGGCTGACGAGCTTCTTCAGCTAAAATTTTTGTTGCTGTATTTTCTTGCGCTTCTTGTGTAGGTTCACTGGCTGACTCGGCCGCCATCTTGAGCCCGTGGATTGTCACGCAGTCCTTATTACGTGATTGGCTGATCAGAGCAAGCCCTTTCTTTATTGGGTAGAACTAGGTTTACGCTCCTGATTTCTGAGGGCCATCTCGGAATCCGGAAACGCTCTGGGAGGCAAAGTATTAAAGCATTAAAAAAAAAAAAATCCATGTTCATGTTATTATTGCTGGTATATTTTATATTTTAATTTATATAAAAAGCACTGTGAAGCATAAGAAATTTGTGGAAGTTTTGTAATGTACTAAATAAAGTGGACTCATTTTGTTTTATATAGTAAATTGAAATATAGTAAACTTTACCTTGTATTATACTACAATTCAAAGAACCTAATGGTACTTTAATAGAATACTAATTTCATATTAAATAAATATATTATGTGTTTCAGATTTACGCACTATTTCTTTATAATAGTATGTAAATATTTATCGTCGAAGAAAATGCAGTTTTTTACTTTCCTTAACAAAATTCGGATTTTAACACTGGCAAAACAGTTTCAAACAGTGCGCACTTACTGTCCACATATGTGTTGCTTATGTAATTAATCATTGTGTTGTTGATACCATTAGCAGAATTCATTTTGCATCCAGGATTAAGTTTAGCCCCTCATAATCACAAAAAATGTTTAAAGTACTATTTTAAAAACAAAATGTAGTAACACATTCATTATACATTGTAACTTTCCTCTTTTCGATATGATAGTAGTTTCGATATTATTTTACTTTGAAGCACTGGGACTCGTCGCGGGAGGCCGCTGCACTCTTTCCCAAATCCTGTTATATATTGATATACATTTTAGTCTGTCAAATACGTTGTTCTCTGATAGGTTATCTTTGAAAAAAAAAAAAAAAAAAACTTTCAATGTGAACTTAAAATCAATTTCATATGTCCATAAGATAAGATTTGGGAGTGTTAGTGGATAGGGAGTTAAAGTTTAGGGGGAGGGGATAGAAAAAGTGGCTAAAAGAGTTCATCAGATTACTTGGTCACTAAAGAATACTTTGATGCGAAGAGACAAACATGTTATTGTTCTTCTTCATCGAGCGTTGATAAGACCCCATCTTGAATATTATTATTATTATTATTTGAGACCTCCAGGGAGTCAATAACTCATCGAGGGAGGCTGTAAATTACCCAACCCAGCAATCATACCTACCCTTGAATTCATTCACACGAGATGCACTCACTATCCATAAGGGCAAATTATTCCACTCACTCACTGCACTCTGGGATAAAAACCTAGCTCTTACCCCTTTCTTGACGGCAAATAAATTTAACTTCTATGGATGCTCACGTGTTTTCTCTCCCCACCTTCCATATAACGAAAAATTTCATCAGTTGAAATGCTATAACACCCATTCAAAAGTGTATAGACATCTATCATATCACCCCTCTTTCTCCTGTTAACTAGAGTCTGTAATCCACATACTCATAATCTGTTCTCATAATCTAAATCCCATAATCCGGATATAATCTTTGTAACTCTTCTTTACATCCTTTCAACAGCTTCTTTATCCCCTTGGAACCCGGGAGACCAAATCTGGACACAGTAATCCAAGTGTTGTTTTATCAAAGTCTTATAAAGAGGAGAAATTACTTTGTTATCCTTACATGTCAAGGTTCGCTTCAACATAGCAATTATCCTCTGAGTTGTATTTGCAACATTTGCTATGTGACCTTTGAACTTTAAATTCTTATCCACCAATACACCAAGATCCCTTGCCTCTTCAGTTTCTTGTAGCATAACCGCAGATCTGGGCGCCAGGGTTTATGGACGATGAGAAAGAGGTGGAGTGTATCCAGAAACGAATGACCAAGATGGTAGCAGGTCTGTGGAATGAACCTTACGAGAATAGATTGAAGATTTGTGGGTTAGGAAACTGCTTGATAGGAGGAATATTGGAGATATGATTGAGACACAAATTTCTGAAGGATTTTGCAAGATTAATTCAGAAGAAATTTTTCAGAACATGTCTGGTGGTGGGAGAATTAGGGCCATCCTTGGAAACTGAATAAGAGTGTAGTTAGCAAGGGTGTTATTATTATTATTATGTGACACCTCCAGGGAGTCTAAGGACTCATCATGGGAGGACATGCTACTCTACTTCGCTAAATACATCTCATCCTCTCCAATACTACTTAATTCTCCAACTACGATACTACTACCATCAAAGTCATCTATCGTCCATCATCACCAACAACAGTATTTTTTGTCTGTAAATTACTTGTGTTCTGGAGGCCGATTTGTCTGTACACGGGATGAAAACTCGAGTTGCCGAGACAAAAAAACCTGCTACAACCGTATGAGATCGGCTAACTCACCTTCAACTGAAAAAGCCCATATAAGGAATCCCCTCGTCAGGACGAGAATCGAACCCAGGTCTTTTCCAATCGAAGGCGCAATGTTTCGCTATTCTTCCAATTGCGCTACGGCAGCGTTATAACTAGATTTTTTGTTTGGAGAGTTGCAGATGAGTGAAATAGGTTGCCAGAATCTGTTATAGGTGCCATGACTGTGAATGAGTTCAAAGCTAAGTATGATGGATACTGTGCAAATGTTGGACAGTGTTTGACATGATGTTTAGGGCCTACCTCAATGATTCTAAGCACTCCTTGGAACATCCAATAATAATAATAATAACAATAAATACTACTAATAATAATATACGTTTAAGAACATGTCAAAAATGCTTGAGAAGAAGGATAATGGAAGTGTTCAAGAACATCACGAGCGAAAAGGGTCGGTAGTATGAACATGTTTTATGGTCGATTTTGTTTTGATAATATACAGAATAAATAAAAAAATATAATAAATCTTCTAACGCCTATTATTCCCCTATAGCAGCGGTTTTCAATTTTTTTTATCTTACGACATACTAAAACAAATTATTAAAATTTTATGACACACCATTACACACCATCATCATCATCATCATCAAATTCCTGCCATGTACCCTCAAGGGGTGTACAGGAAAAAAAAAGGGAAAAAAATTACATCATTACTAACTTCCTATCTACAATTTTCCTCCAAATCAGTCTGTTACTTGTCAAGACTCAACATTATCAGATCTTATATTTCTATCGTCTAAGGCACTTTGTACCGTATCAATCCACCTATATCTTGGTCTTCCTCTGGGTCATTTTCCTGCCCTGCAGAGAACACTTGTTTTGCTAATCTTTCTTCACCCATTCTGTTTAAGCATTACACACGCTACAGTGTAATCGCAATGTATGATATAATTGTCGCACCATTGGAGGAACCCGTAAATAGAGCGATGCATATCTATGATAACAAGTATAATAAAGCTGCATTATACCAATATAGTGTATAGTGTTAACTAAAATTTTTGTAATCAAAAATTTTAGTTAACACCGTTCGATGCAATATAAACATTATGACTCCTCATATACTTTGGAGGTAAAATGCGCAAAAAACTCCTTTTTTTTTACATCACTTTTTATTCCTTTATATCAAAATCTTCTGGCATGCATGTACACCTTTCGTGGTACACCAGTGTGCCGTCGCATATCGGTTGAAAATCGCTGCCGTATAGGAATATGCAAGATCATTTAGTCTTGTGCAACTTTTTGGAAACTGAGGTGGAAGTTCAATTTTTACTAGTAGCCAATCAAAGTTGCTATCCCAAGACTATCACTAATTATAAACGGCATTTAATGAAGATACGGTTGACAATTTCAGCCATCTCATGATCTCTAATCCTAACACTAAATTTTTATTCTCTGAAATAGTGTACGCCCACGGTCGATTTTCTTCAGTTTACTTCATGAAAAACCTTACTTTCCAAGAAAAAAAAAAAACTTTCGGTGTCACAGATCGACAAACTCGGGATCCAGTAAAAGAAAGGCTTAGAAGACGTTTTTCTAAGCAGCCACCAGAATTTAGGTCTTTCTTCAAGCAGATTGATATTGTGCTGCAAATGTCACTGCCACTGATCTACACAGACTCTAATCTACAGGAGTGAAAAGCAAATTTCTTTTTGAAAAGAAAACTACTTGATTCTGCAAAATACGAAGTAACTCTCAAACTCACGAAAACCAAAGTCTAGAAATATTCCTCTAGGCCAAAATCATATCTCTGAGATGTTTATTAAGAAACCACAGAATCAGTAATGTTATAACAAGACTATACAGGCCTTAGTAATTTTTGATATTTTTATTAATATAATGTTGTTAATTAATATAGTATTAATATAATAATTAATATAATGTAAGAGTATGGAAAGAAAATCGTTGCAAAGGCTATAAGCACCCAAAATAATTTTATCGTCATACTGCAAATAAAAGAAAGAATGAATGCGTTGGAATAACCTTACTGAATGCATTTATCACTTTTGCATCAGAAAGAGATCCAACAGTTAAAATAATGAGTGCCCATTTTGCCAAGATCTCTCAACCGGGTATATGCATCTACGTTGGATGAACAGATAGAGGTGCATGACAAGGAGATTCTAAAGTTTTTGCATTAACTGGATAAGAATTAAGCAATAGGAACATATGATATTGTAGCAACTATGCTTAAAGAATATTTAGCCAAACTTTCTAAGTGCTTGGCATGTGTGCATAATTTGAGTCTTAGCGCTAGAAAGATGCCACAGGAATGGAAGGAAGGCATGATACAACACAATGTGCCTTGTGCAACTTTTGGAAACTGAGGTGGAAGTTCAATTTCAAGACCCAGGTATGATAGTGATGAACTGAGGCAGCGAGGAAATATTATGAATAATCATGAGCAATGATTCGCAATGAACAGTCAATGATCATTGTGCAAATGAAGATCAAAATAATTTTTCTTCTAATCTGGGTATTAAAAAACATTGTTTAGAAACTGGCATATTTTGTGTGGTAACAAGCCACACATCACCCCCCCCCCCTTAACACCATTTCTGGACGCTAGATGATTGGAAAAGCGTTCTGTGGAGCATCAAATCACATTTCCAAATGTTTCACTCTGATGGTCATGTTTAGATTTAGAAATCACATGGGGAATGGTTCTGGCAGGACTGCATCATTCTAATTAAGTTTCATGGAGGCTCAGTAACAGTATGGGTTTCAGTTGGATGGAGCTTGGTCCATTGGTGAACATGCCCCAAATTATGACATCTGAAGCCTACCGGGATAATTTTATGCATCCAATGCTGTGAAATACTTCAGCAGTGAATTTGCATGTTTCAACACAACAGTGCTCCATACCATACTGCACTGCATATCTGAGACAGGTTTCCACAAAACAACATTGAAGTCTGCAACCCTATCAAACATTTTTGGGATGAATTAGAACGCCGAATTCACTCAAACGTGTAGTATAACACGAGGAATGGAAAATTATTCCTGTTGTATCAGAAATTGATTGAAAGCATGTCCCGAAAGGTAATTGCTTTCAATCAGGCCAAAGGTGGTCCACGTTGCACTAGAAATGTAATTAAGACTTTTTCCCACAACTAGGTGTCCAAATACTTTTGTCAACATAGTGTATAAGTTATTAAGGGGTTGTAATCATATTAATGTGGATGATGTTTTATACAATGAGGAAACAAAGGGGAAGGTCATTCGTGGAAGCTGGATAAGGAAAGCGTGAAGAGCAGATTTTCTGCATGCAGAGTGGTGGGTAATTGGAATGTGAAGATCGTGAATATATTGAATATATTTAAGGTATTATGAGCTGTGGGTGTAACAGTGGGAACTTCCACGACAAGTCACTTGACTAAATGCAGGTCGGATGATAATAATATAATAAAGTTTAAATGAAAAGAATATTTAATAGAGGGTTCTGCTGTGTTTCGAACTACCCGTATTTTTCGATAGATAACGCGCACGTTATCTATACGAAAAAGTCTAAATTCGTTAAAAATGAACATGCGCGGTATACATTTGAAAGGTATGAGAGGTAAACCAAATGTAATAACAAAACTAAGGTAGAAGTATTACTTAATATTTATTGAACATTACACTATTCAAATCCAAAAAATTCTTCATCAGACTCAACATTGAAAGAATCAATTGCGTTAAAAATTTCGTTTGTTATTTCTTTAGCTTCATAATCATTGTCACCAGACACCACTGCATTCTCTTGTGCTTTAATGAAACCATTTCTAACAGTTTTCACTTACAGCAGCCCAACTTTCTACAATCCACGTAACTATATCTTTATATGACGTTCTTTTCATCTGCCCTGTTTTGTTACATTCGTGGATCCATTCATCATGCAGTCTTCCCACTTAGCCTGCAAATTGTCTTTGAATGGTTTATTTACTGCAAGATCAAGGGGTTGGAGTTTTTTTTTGTTAAACCACCTGGAATGACAGCCAATTCGGAATACTTACAATTGTTTTAACTTCTGCTGTCGTGTGTGACCTACACGATTCAAACACTAACAAAGACTTTGGGTTGAAAAATGCCATTTTTCTCTTTCGCCACACATTCTCCAACCAAAATTTTCATAACCTCGGAATTTATCCAACCTTTATCATTAGCAGTAACAATAATATCTTTGGAATCACAACCTTTTAGAATAGTCTTTCTTTTGAAAATCACCATCGGTGGCAGTTTGAAACCATATGCAGTTACGCAGAGAACCACAGTCAAGTTAGACCTTTCGTGCCGTTGTAACAACTGAAACCTCTTTTGCTCCCTTCAGATTCAGTCCTAGAACTAGGCATGTCAAAACTTACAGGAACCTCATCCATATTCCCAGTGACAAGCATCAACCCCACACAAGTTTTCTGTCAGAAACAAACGAAATTTAGCTATTTTCGCTTCCCAGTAGCACGGCAAATTTTGTCCAACTCTAGTGGAGGAGCACACACTTAAATTGTTTTTCTTCATAAATCCAAAAACACAAGATGGGTTAGGCCTTGAAATCCTTTATCGTTTTGCGCAATTCTTTTCGATTCCTGCAACACACGGACAGTAGATATTCTCATACCTTTAGCTCTTTCACTAACAACCCAATCAATCAGTTTTTTTTTTCCTATGGTTGGCCACAAGCACCATCTAAACCTCATAGCTCGCTTCCTCGTATGTAAATATTTCAGGACTGTTTCGGCCTTTCGCTATTCGAACACTACTTTCTCCAACACTGAACAATCTACCAGCTCCACGATTTCCTTTTTCCTTTGCTACGTCTACCACTTCAAGCTTGAACTGCACTGTGTAGGATTTTCTCTGAGAAGTACTTGTCTTCCATGGGTATTTCAGATCTAATAAAAATATAAACAAATAATGATATACTTTATGAAATATTTTAAAAGAGGATGTACGGAATAATTGACCACTGCTACTAGCAATGCAAGGGCTTTTAAAGAATTCCTCTGATCTCTGTCTGTACTTCCTAACTCTACCACTAGTTGACGCATGCGCATTATCTATACATCAAAAGGAGTGATGAAAATGTTGGTGGTGTGCGTTACTATCGAAAAATACAGTATTTAATTTTAAGCAATTAACGCAAACTGAACTATGGTTGGAATGCAATCTGCCATCAACTAAACTCAATTCTAATGGAGGTCAGCTGATACATGCTTTTACCCACCTTAAAACCCACTCGATTTTTTAGTTATTGAAAATTTAATTACAGAATAAGCCCTACACTTATTTGAGACAATACAAAAAATATGTTACAAAAATCAAAATTTAAAAAATGTATAGTATTCTCTAAAAAAACTCTTTTACATAGCCCTGAGGATACACGTACTGCACACTTTGGGAAACACTGATCTACACATTTACCCTGCACCATCTCTACCACCACCACTAGTATTTTCTTGTCCATAAATGGTGTTCCACTGGCCGATTTTCTTGGATGTAGGATGAAAAACTAGAGTTCCAGAGAGAGAGACTGTGCTACCTTTGTAAATCAGCTAAGTCCCTGTCAGTTGGAAGGTCCAAATGAAAGATCCCTATTGACATGTCGAGAATCTAACTCATCCTTTCTAATTAATATGTTAATCCCTATCGTGTTTGAATTAATTTTTGCATGGTAATTACATATTAGTTTCTTGTTGTGAACAAAAGATTTTTTCTAGAATCCAGTACTCTTGAAGGGCATGGTTGGCCGAGTGGTTAGCATAACGACTCTCCAGCCAAAAGGCTGCGGGTTCGAATCCTGCCGTGGACATGGATGTTTCTGATTGTCTGTGAAAATGCCACTACCACTGCATTTAGCAGTAGATGGCGTTGGTGTAGTTGCAGTTTGCTATATTGGAGAGAGTGGTGGAGACAGAGCTGTAGAGTAGGTTTCCTCCCTCGATGAGTCTTTGGATTCCATGGAGGTGTCACGTAATAATAATAAAATACACACACACATAAGCAAAACATATTATTATTTGACACCTCCAGGGAGTCCAAAGACTCATCGAGGGAGAGTGTACCAACAGCATTGAATGATTGGTCCCCTTCCAACTACTAACCGTGCTCAAACTTACTTAACTGAGCCATTAGTAGCAGAGGGTCTACCAATCGACCAACCTTTGCCGGCATGTCAATGCTTCATTTTAAATTAAGCCTTTCAAATTTCAGATCCTTATTACATTGCATCCTCTCCCAAGGAATTCAAGGACTCATCACAGGAGGGTACTACTATTACACACAATCCACCACCTACACAACTAATCCTCCATTGAGACAACAATTTTTTTTTTTTATCATGCATTTACCATTTTATAGCAATAAAATAGAGAAGTTACTAGATTGAATTACTTAAAAAAAAAGACTATATGGGGGTTACTTGTAAGAAATAATTTATTGTATATTCTTATAAAAGTAATAACATGGATAGAATTATACTGACAACAGTTTTATTTAGAAATGAACTGAAAGGTGTGTACCTTCTCACATTTTCTGTTTTCTTACATGTCATACATCATGATAAACTTAGGTGGTTATGATTAATGGTATGAACATATGCAAAAAATTGTATTTCATGTTTTAAATGAACACTTTATTGAATACTTGTGTTCATTAAAGAAAAAAAAATGCATGAATTCAAAGGGTTAAGTGAAGTTCTGTAATCTTTTTAGTAACTGTTCATGGGAACCAGCAGAACCAAATGAATTATATTTATGCAATCTTGAAGATCAGAAGCCCTCATTCATAATAAAATAGCACTCTTACTACAATCTGTCTCATACTACATATCATTGCATTTGCTATGCATGCCAAGAATGAGTATAATAAATGAACCTTTTATTATGAACTGCACTTTTTACCTCAGCATAACTATAATATTTGAGCGAGAATAAAAAATTTCTGAATAGTAATGATTGCCTTATCTACTTTGCAAGTTTCTCTTCCTCATGAGGTTTCAGTCAAATCATTATCTATATTGCACAAATACAGATTTAGCAATATGGGGGTTCAGTTGGATCATTATCTGCATCATACAAATACAGATTTACACTCTGAAAGTATCAATCCGATTTGTAAGTTTGAAATCGGGTATTATTTTCAAGAGTAAGATTAGAGACTTCTTTCAATGCAGTGACAAAGGTTACTGAAAGATCAAGGAAAGCAGATACTGTCTTTTTTTCACCAGAGATTAAGTGGGTAACAAACAAGACCTAGTCACAACACTAATGACTTAAAGCTACTTGGATCAGGTGGTTATAGCTGCTAATGATTGAGACAGACCTATTATACACTATCTACCAATAATTGTCTGGACACCCATTATTTGACGTTATGGAACATTCCAAGTTTGTTAATAACATAAAAAAAGATGTACAGATAGTAGGAAGCAGCAATTCATCGTAGCAGTTAAATACAGGTGGTATGGCAACGTGACGTGAAATGACTTCGAGAGAGAGAGGTGTCATCGTAGGCTGTCATATTGATGGCATGTCCATATGTGCCATTGCCACTCAACTGGCACATCCAAAATCAATGGTTGGCAATGTGATTGATCAACAAATTGAGATGTTCTGGTATCATTAGTGAAGAAAAACGCCTGGGACGGCTGCCGAAAATTACTGACAGGGACAGGAGGGTGTTAAAACAGATAGCATGCAAGAAAACTGGCAACAGTCAGTCACGGGATGGCCACAGACCATCCCTGATGAGTTCCAGAGCACCAGTAACACTATGGTAAGCACTAATACTGTACAAAAAGAACTCCACTTACTGGATTTCCATAAAAGATCAGCGGCACACAAACCGAACATCACAACAATGAACAAGGCAGCTCATCTGGTCTGGTGCAAAGAGCGTGTAAACTGGACAACTGACCAGTGGAAAACAGTACTCTGGGATAATGAATCAAGATTCACCTGTTTCCAATCTGATTCCACAAGGTATTAGATTGCATCTATGTCTACAACATACTAGGTGTTTAAAAGACAGTCCTTCAACTGGCTCAAATTTTACAGAAGAGACTTTGCTCCTGGATATATTTTTGGGTTCAGATCCGGGCAGGGAAAATGGTGAAAGTTACTGTCATGCTTGCTGAATAACTGCTTAATTCCTATGCAATGGACAGTAGCAATGTCATCCATGAAACAATGTTGCCTGCTGGATAAAAAGTCAGCATTCCTGGGTTCAGTGTTTCATGGGAATCCTGGCAAATTCTCTGCCTACCATTGGCACAGAACAAGGTATACTGTCACTTGTCGGATCACAATATTTTTTCCAGTCTATCAATGGTTTTTTGTATAGACAAGCAACTACCAATACTGATCCTCGTCATTTCGCCGTGCAGAGTTCAGTGTGAGATATGGGACAGGAACAGTCATCATTAAATGCTTCGGACAGTCCTTAAGTCAACTACTGCAGACAGGAAGTTTAGTTTGTCTGTACAAGCCTTCTCAGATCTTGTTCCTGATAGACTACCTTAGGACCATAGTTACACCTCTTAGATAAGCAATATGGGTTATTTTTTCAGTGATTAAATACCCAGGATATCTTTTTGGAAAAAACAGTCACCTCTGCTGTTTTCAAAATCATGGCTCCAGCCAGTGGCACCAACAATAAGCACTTTATTGAACTCCAAAAGAACCTTTGTTTTTCCCATTGCAATCCACACTATTGATGATTACTGACAAGCAACAATCTTAAATAGTTGCCTAGAACAAGTGATGATGCACGTGCCCATGTATTTTGCATATATGCTGTGTAAGTGATGTTTATGTAAATCTGCATAAAGTTTTCTAATTCAGTGACTAGTATGAGTACAACTACATGTTGTAGAAACTATTTGATTCAGTTCAACTATAATTTTAAACAAGCTTTTTAAATCTTCTTCCTCCTTCCAATCAAAGAAAGAAAGTGAGATATGAAAATGCACATATACTTGAGCCTTTATTAATGATCAACACACACACACACACACACACACACACACACACACACACACACACACACACACACACACACACACACACACACACAGTGTTCTATATGTACACTGTCATTTTTAAAATGAATATTGATCATTCAAGACATGTAAAGATGTCATGTATATTTGATTGTGCCATGCATAACTAACTGAATGTAATATGTAACTGATGCAGAAGAAAGTTTTCAACACATGGCAAGAAGAGAGAAAACCAGGATCACCAAAGGAAATCATGTAAAAGTGTAGTCAGCAAAGGCATGCAAGACTAGTTTTATTATTTTTTTTTTTATCTGCTTGGAGATTGATGATAAGCAGTCTATGACACAATAGTGTCATGTGTGGACAGGTGGTTTCTGAAGAAAGAAATCTGTTAATGTGTTTCTCAAAGAGCTGAGAGTTGTATTTATTTGTTAAAATTTTATGGAAAAGACTATTTTCCAAAGAATAGATATATATGGAATACATAGGCAGAGTAATCCACCAAAATATTTATAGAAAAGATATGACAACAGAGCATTTGTGGGAAAATGACTGGCAGGTGTTAGTGAGAGAGGGGTTCATCTATTAAGTACATAGCTTCTGAAAGTAGTCATGAATTCAGAGAGAAGAGTTTTTAGAGCATCCTGAATGTGAGAACAATACTCTAATGCTGAGCAGATTTGGGATTTATAGTGTTAGGAGTTGAGCTGCTGCAATGGCTTACTTTGGTGAGTATGGGAGTAGTATACCCAAGGTACATTATGCTGGATGATGCCTTATTTCATGTAACATACATCTGTTATATATTACCTACAGACTGTCAACTCACAATTAGAGTTGACAAAATCTGAAGGTCAAAGCAACCAATTCCATAATGGGCATGTTATCTCAAATGTGATATATAATGCTCAGACTAATGATAGAATTAGCTCAAAATTAGAACACCACAATAAAGAAACTGAACATTTATACTTATAATCTCAGAACTTTGAAAAGAGAAGAAAGAGAAGAGTTGTGTAAGGCACCAGAAAAAATAAATTGGGATATACTTGCATTCCCTGAAAGAAGAACAGAAGAATAAATTACTGAATCAAGCAAGTATATTTTACATACTGCTGGGGTAGATAATGATCAAGGAGTTGGAAAGATGGAAAATGAATTTTCCAGTCTCCTAGAGAATTACAACTCAGACTGAAAATCAATAAATAGTTTAATTTGATTATAATAGATATATGCACCTACTTTCAGTCAATTGGATGAAGAAATTAACAGTTTCTGCGATGATCTCTTCAACACTATAAGAGAACAACAGGGAGAAAGTGCTGCTGCTGGTGTACAATGAGAGAGAGAGAGGAAAAAGACATTGGTTTTGCAGAGAATGAGAGATTGTACAAGGTAATACTTCCTTTAAAAAACTGAGTAAACCAAACTGGACTTGGAGATCACCAAATGGAGAAGTTTTTAATGAAATCAAAATGCTGAGAATGTGTAAGTAAGTTTAGCTAGGATGTGTCGACATAATAGTGATGTGAATATCAATGAACACAGATATGAATATGCTAGCTAGATGGACTACATTTTAGGTTCAGGCATTTTGAGTGTGTATGGAGAGAGAAGAGAAAGTTGCCCAACTGGGCCAAGCAGAATGTAGATTTAAGTATAAAAAAAAGCAAGGAAGTAACTTGTTATATCTATACACAAATGTATCAAAACACACACACACACACACACATTGATCTATATGTACACTGTCATTTTTAAAATGAATATTGATCATTCAAGACATGTAAAGATGTCATGTATATAAATACACATTAGAAACAAAGTGGTTAAGCTTGTTGCTTTGATGAATAAGTTGTGGCCTAAAATGATTAACATCAGTTTCACTGATGTTAACAGGCCCTCAGGGCCTGAGGTAAGTGAAGTAGGGTGCAATCTTCATCATCAAATTCCTGACATATACCCTCAAGGGGTGTACAGGATATTATGATAGTACCAAATGAAAAACTTACATCATTACTAACTTCCTATTTACAATTCTCCTCCAAATCAATCTGTTACCTGTGAAGACTCCAACATTATCAGATCTTATATTTCTATTTTCTAAGGTACTCCTCACTGTATCAATCCACCTATATCTTGGTCTTTCTCTCTTTTTCCTGCCAACCGGGCAGAAAACACTTGTTTTGCTAATCTTTCCTCTCCCATTCTATTTAAGTGACATACCACCTGAGATTAGCTCTGCTAACACATTCCTGGATGCTAACAATGTCAAGTTCTTTCCTAAATATCCTCATTTTTAATATGAAGTAAGGTATAAAGGTAATATGAAGTACAAAGGATATATTATTTTAGGGATGACAGAAAAGACAGGATAGGAGGGGTGGAGAGAAGAACTAACAATATCAGATGACTTTAGTCCATTTAGGATAGAAACACGAATGCAATAATTGTAATAATGTTGATTTTGTAGCATTGAGTTTGAGGCTATCTGATGTGAACTAGAGGCTAATGGGATGAAATATATTGTTCATTTGCAGGGGATAAAGAAATGTATTGCCAGATTACCCTTCATCATCAATTGATCTTCGTCATCATCAATGAGTACTAAATGAGCAATTATAGGTGATTAAACTATTTGAACATTAATTGAGTAGCAAAGAAAACTCATAAGAATGAAGGAGAATTTGAGCTGTTACGTGACAACTTTCTCAAACAACAACTCTAGAACAAAGCATCAGATGTGATCATAGTATCAGAAGGTGTCTCATTAAGGATATGACTGTTTTGCCATTGCTTGGTGACAGTAATCATGCCATAGTAACCTGAGATGTAGCCTCTCAAGACAGATTATATGCTGAACTACAAATCTAGAAATTATGAAAAACTCAAGAAAATACTATCTTTGGTTCCAAGGTATCAGTTATTGAATAAAAAGAATATCAGCAGTGCATGGTAAGCTTTGAAAAGATGCTTAAATGATGCAGTGTCTGAAATTTTCCTAGCGTTCGAAGAAGAAATAATGGGAACGAAATGGATGCGCAATCTCATTAAATGAGAGCTCCATAAGAAGAATATAATATGGAAGAAATATCATGAGAATAAGAGGAAGAGGAGTTATTAAATAAAGCTCAGGCCAGCAAAGGTAATGAGTATGCATTGAAAGCTAAGATAGAGTATGAAAAGAAATTGGCTGCACAGGTTAAAGGCACCCCAAAAGAATTTCATCATTATGCTACAAGTAAAAGAAAGAATGATTGTGGAAGAATAACTTTACTGAAAGCAGACGGTAGTCTAGTATCAGAAGCATATGATGTAGTAGTTCGAATAATGAGTGCTCACTTCACCAAGATCTATCAAACTAGTGTATGTGACAGAATATGCAGTGCTACCCTACACTGGATCTGGATAACCAAAAGGTGCATGAAAAGGAGGTTCTAGTGCTATTACATAACCTGTATAAGAATTTAGCAATTGGGACAGATGGGATAACAGCATATGTGCTAAAGCAATGCAGCAGAACTGGCTAGGCCCTTGACATGTCTGTATAATTTAAGTCTTAGCTCAGGAAAGATCCCACAGAAATGGAAAGAATGTATGATAATCCCATTGCAGAAGGGTGGTGCAAAGTCTGACGTGTCCTATCAGTATCTCTGGTGTAACTAAAGATTTTAGAAACGTTGGTAAGAACATACACTATAATACTGTTGGATTTTGTTTACGCTATTTGATAGGATACCACATGAAAGGCTGTTGCATAAACTAGAGAATACAGGATTTTAATATAAACTATTGGCTTGGACAAGCAGGTGGTTAATGGACAGGTATCAGAAAGTGGTAGTGGGGGGTGGGGATGTGAATCTGCCAGATTTAAGGTCGATGAGTGGTGTGCCCCAGAGATTAGTCATGGGACCATTATTCTTTAATCAATAAATCAATGATATCGTCTGACAGGAGATATCATTGATTATGGAAATAAGCTGACAGGAGATTTTTAATTCTTTGTTGATGATGTAAAGATAGGCAGGGCAATAAGAGATGCTAGTGATATATACACGGTGATTTGAATGGCTATCAATTCAGTGTTAGTAAGTGGAAAGAGTTATGCACTTTGGTGTGATGCGATATCAAACAGCATATTATATTAGTGGGATTATGCTTGGTTGGAGCAACTGACGAGGCTACAGATTTTGAAGTGATAGTGGATAGAAAGTTGAACTTCAAATGGTCACACAACAAAAATTGGAAATACAACTCAGAGGATAATTGTGATGTTGAAAAGAACATTGACATGTCAGGACATGAAGTCATTTTTACACTTTACAAGGCCTAGATAAGACTGCACCTGGACTATTGCATGCAGATTTGGCCTCCCAGGTTCCAAGGGTATAAAAAAGCCGTGGAAAGAGTACAAAGGAGAGTTACAAAGATTAAGTGGGATTAAGGAATTTAGATTATGAAGACAGATTGTAAGTATGCTGATTACAGACTTTGGTTAACAAAAGAAAGAGGAGTGATTTGACAGGTCTATGAACTTCTGAATGGGTGTTACAGGATATCATATGATGATATTTTTCATTATATCAAAGGTGGGAGAGAATATGGGGGAGGCATCCGTGGAAGTTAAGTTTGTTTGCAGTCAAGAAAGGGTGATAGCTAGGGTTTTCTCTCCCAGGGCAGTCAGTGAGTGAGTGAGTGAGTGGTAATGAGTGGATCTAGCGTGAATGAATTTAAGGGAAGGTATGACAGCTGGTTTAAGTGACGTATAGCCTCCCTCGATGAGTCCTTGATTCCATGGAGATCTCAGATAATAAACAGTAATAATATATAGGAAAGTGAATATGTTTTTAATGAACTCAGGAACTATCTTTATAAACATCCCAATAAACTATGTGACAGCTAAACCAAGATTACAGACCAATAAGCTCAAAGAGCCATGTAATAAAATTACTATTATAAATTACACTAGAAAGAATAAAACAAGAGAATAGAAATTACACTAGAAAGAATAAAACAAGAGAATAGAAATTACACTAGAAAGAATAAAATAAGCAGCAAAGGATATATATTTATAATGTGAAGCCATATACATATGTACATGGCTTCACATTAAATTCCAAGAACTAAAATCATAATATAAAAGAATAATTTATAATTATAAAAGAATAAAAATTGCAAGATAATGCTTTAACAGAATGAAAAATATACTAACATCAAGATAAATAAGCAAAAAAACTATATTAAAAATGATTAAATGGTTTATTTGATCAACTTTTCTCTATGAAGCAGAAACAGACAATAAATGAGGTAGTAGAAGAGTTGGTGTTTTGAAGATGTGCATATACAGAAAAGCATTGAAGCATGGAACCAGAAAAAAAAATGAAATTTTGGAGATGATAGGCTAAAAATGGAACTAATAATGACATAAAAAAAAAAAGGATCATATTGTAAGACATGAAAGTCTTCAAAATGACTTATCAGAAGGAAAAATTGAGGGCAAGCAGACGAAAGAAAAGCAGTGACACAAACATGGTTCAAACACAGCAGGAAATGGCTGGGAATGAATCATACACAGAGCAAGAGAACAGCCTGAAACTGAAATGAATATCTATAATAACCAACATCCTGGATGGAGATGACATATCATTGGACACCAGTGTAATTGCCCTGTCAAGGGCAATTACACTGGTGTCCAAAACCTAAGGACAAACACTGTTTCTGAAGATTACAACCACAAATCAGCTTATGGCAATTGTATAACTAATAATTTAAAGTAGAAAGTGGGTACACATTCAAATTTTCAAAGGGGGGGGAGATCATATGGTAGCACTCGACAGGATAAAAGGCAGCAGTAAGCGAACTGTGTTTGAAGGAAGCTCTTTTCGTGAAGGAATAAAACTGCAAACTTGGATGTCTTGTAATGTCTCAAAAGTCATCTGGATGATGTCTTCTGAGATGACTTCACGTGAGGAAGAATTATTCTAATCAATTCTTGTTGTGACAAATCGCCTTCAGAACACACAATTTACAGACAAAAAATACTGTTCTTGGTGTTAATGATGGTGGTAGTGTTATAGTTGGAAAATTGGGTAGTAGTGGTGAGGAAGAGACTCCCTGGAGGTGTCATATAACAATAATTCGCTCATTCAGATTTATTCCTTTTTTTTTTTTTTTTTTAATGGGTACGTACTATGAGCACTCTACTCAAATTATCTGCAACCGAACCCTCTGACAAAGATTTCTGAATTATGCAGTGTAGCCAGTGTGAAACTTTTATGCCTCCATATTTTATCATTTCTGATCAATACTCCAGCTTCATTTCCACATTTCAGGTTTGTGATAGCTTTTTCTACTTGAAATACACATATATATATATTCCAGATAGCATTCCTGTCGAGTGTTTTCTACCAGCATGCTGTCACTTCCTGTTTCATTTATTAATCTTTCAAAGTAATTACTCCATACATAAAGAATATCTTTGTCTTCAGTTTTCATGTTCCCTTTATCATCTCTAATTCTTTTTACAGTATACTCTTTCCTCCATGTCTGATTTTTTTCAATAGCCTCCAGAATATTTTACATTCCTGATATTTATTTTCTATGTTCCTACCAGTCTTCCCATGAGTTTTCTTTAGCAAATTTTACACAATCAATGCTTTGTTTTCTTACATTTTTTTTTCTATATTCCCTAAGAAGACAAGATGATTTATTATTACTAACATTTGACCTCCATGGAGTCAGAAACTCATCGCAGTACACACTATTGCACACAATGCTCACCAACCATGCTTTAAACTGCTTCAATGTGTCTACACCCACAACACAGCCAGGCAATGCATTCCACTCACCAACCACTCTCCATGCAAAGAGCCTACTCCTCACATCATCCTTATACAGTTTCCAGCAATGACCTCTTGTACTACCCCCCCTCCCATTCTGTGAAAAATCTCCTCCATGGCGACACGATAACAACCCATGACTAGCTTATATGTCTCAATCATATCCCCCCCCTTTCTTCCTATTCACGAGGCTCTGAAACTTAATTCTCTCAATCTGTCCTCATACTCCACATTTCAAAGACCAGTGACGACCACCACCTTTGTGAATGTTCTCTGGGCCATTTCCAACATATCCTCGTCACCATGAAAATCTGTGCACAATAATCCATATGAGGCCTGATCAAGGCCTTATAACAATGGTATCATAACCTCTCTATTTCTCAGTCAGGGTCCTCCGCATCATTGCCATTATCCGATGTGACATCTTCACAAATTGTGCAATGTGGCCCCTGAATTTCAAATACTTGTCCACCATTACTCCTAGATCTCTCATCTTCTCTACTTCTGTTAAAGTTTTCCCACCAAGTGTATACTTTGCATCATATTGTTGCTTACCGAATCTCAAAACCTTACACTTTGCAAAATTGAACTGATAGTTCTACTTACCTGCCCATTCATGCAATCTACTCAAGTCCTCTTGTAAGGCCATAACATCTGCTTGACTATTGTAGGGACGAATTCTCTATGCTTGCTGCGAAAGCTCATTACTTGAGAAAGAGTAATATTTATTTGTTAATAAATGCATGCATTCATAAGCATTCCATTTAGGCTTTTATTTTTGTAGACAGAAGACGTCTTAAGCTTGCATGGCAATAATTGAGCTTTGCATTGTGTATCGAAGTCCGATGCTTGTTCTTCATCTAGTCAAAGCTACCTTAGCTTGCTCAATTGTAGGAGCTTCCAGGTCCTTGCTGTAGCACTGTGATTTCATGCATGCACAGAGCCATTTCCACTCCCTTCACATCGTCTTAAACACAGGCCATACGCAGTCAAAGTAGCTCAAGCTCAAATACAATAAATGTTGTATTTAAGCTTCAGCCAATCTTTACAAGTGTGCGTGTTGCTTGGGAAAACTGAGTTACAACCAACTTTTTATATCGATGTTACTGACCAGTTCATAAAGAAGAACCGTAGGGTAGAATTTGTATTCAAGTAGCTAAATTGAAAAAGATAGAATATAATTTGTAAAATAAATGTTGTATTTGTATGATTAAATGTACATAAATTTCTAAATATATAGTTTTAAATGGTCAGTAATTCATTATTCTGCTAATCAGACTTCAGTCACACCTCTCACTCCCTGAATGATAACAAGAGCAAGCGTGAATTTCATTTTGCATCATCTGCATATCACTACTTAAACTCATCCCAATATCATTAACATACAAACTCCAAAAACTGGCCCCAAAACTGACTCCTGCAGCACCCCACTGGTGACCTTTCTCTTTTGAGATACTGCATCCCTATATACAACTTTCTGATACCTATCTGACAGCTCATCACTGAACCAACGAAGTCTGTTATCCAGTCCCATCTATTTCGATTGATATAAGAGTTTGTCATGTGGCAGTCTGTCAAAATTCTTTGCAAAATCTAAGTACATCACTGTATAAGCATCTCCCCTACCCAAGATATTTGTCACCTTGTTATAGTACATAAGTTAGTGAAACATGATCTCCCCCTTAACAAACCCATGCTGATAACCACAGAGAATACTGCTCTTATCAACCCATTTCTGTATCCTACTTCTCACAATCTCTCCAGTGCCTTCACCACAACTCCAGATATATCCAACTGACGAGACCACGGTAGATGGCGATGGTGTAGTTGCAGTCAGTTGGTGGATGAGTGGTAGAGACAGTTGTAGAGCAGATGCCCTCCCTCAATGAGTCTTTGGACTCCCTGGAGGTGCCGTGGAATAATAATAATAAAGGTCGAAACCGGTCTGGGTAGTGACCCTTTCCATAATGCATAGCATTATACATACCCATAAAGATATGTGCTTTGCATTATGGGATACTAAGGCAAGTGATCAGTACTTATACCACCTTTACGATGAGTTTCCCCGAGTCCTGAAAATACTTCAGGTGCAAACTTGCACTTGGATAAAGGATTAAACCAAATATATAATTGATATACACGCTGCCTATAATTTGAACCTACAGCCTTATCACCACTTTTATGCAGTGGAACAATTTTATCCTCCTTTCACTCCCTTGGAACCTATGATGATGTAAGACTTTTATTAAACAGGCATGCTAATGCTACTGCCAATTCCCTGGGACATTCCCTTAAGATGTATGGTGATATGTCATTAAATCCTATCGCCTTATTGACATCAATCTTATTTCTTCAAATACCTCCTGCTTACTCACAATTAAGCCATCCCCTCCTATAACCCCTACACTCAAGTTCGTCATGATTCCACCCTGATTAGAATGAAACACGCTTATAAATTGATCAGTGAACACTTCAATAGTCTTCTGTAGCAGTTATCATTCTACAACATTCATCCATTAACTTCATCTTACCATGATCATTCTTCCTTCTACTTGCTGCACATCTAAAAACTCTAGGATTTTTCTTTGCCTGATTTACCAATTTCTGCTCATAGTCTGCTTTTGTTTTCCTTACTGAGTCATTCTCTCCTGGCTTGTTCTTTATACTCTTCATGACTGATTATTACTATTATTCATCTTTTACTTCCTCCAAAGTACTTTCTTTTTCCAGATTTCATGCTTAAGCTCCACATTCATCCATTTTATACCTACCTTATTCAGCCTTTTGGCCTTCGGAATACATTCACACATTGATGCTGTTATGTATTCCTTTGTCAGTTCTCATACGGCATTTATTTCCTTCCCATTCAACTCCCCCATTCCATGTTATAGCTCCAAGCTGTAACATGGAATGGGGGAGTTGAGTGGGAAGAAAATAAATGCTAAGCTTGTCATAATTACCAGCCTTACAATTCCACATATATCCTTTCCTCACAAAAGTCTGCATATGACTAGCCACAACACAGGTGATTACTTCATGATCACTTTCACCAACTGGAGGGAAATGTGAAACCCCTCTCACAATCACATCCTCTGATGAAATGATTAGATGTGGAACTCTCGGTCCTCGCGTGCCTTCCTTTACATGCTGCCCAAGATAGTTATCTCTCAAGAACTCAAGAAATTCATTTTCCTTATTCCCAAATGCTATCTCTTCATTCCGATCTATACCACCATAATTAAAATCACCCATAATAATTACCCTTCCTTTGTTCACTAATCCAAGTTGTTTATACATTTCTTCGTCACTACCCTCCACATTCCCAGGCCTATAACATTCAACTAAATGTCTTCCTCTCAACCTCCACGTTACATCACACTGCCTCATAACCATTGCACTACTCCCCCCCCCCTTCATGTCTACCTTATGTGGATGTAATTCCCCTGCTTTCAGCAGCACTCTCCCTTTCTATCTTCGCAAAAAATACTGTATCCTTCGATTTCTATTCCCGTTACGATGGTCATTCAACCATGTTTCACTTATTCCAATGATTTTGGAGCGAATAAACTCAAATCATTGAAAATTTCGTCCCCCTTATTTCTGATACTTCTGGCATTTGTAAACAAACACAGTTCATTTTTAGGTCTATAGCCAGTCCCATCCAAGCCATATGTTGGTAGTGATTTCCCCACCACACCTGCCAAATCACCTTTATCACCACTTACCACATATCTGCTCGGTCTCAACTTCCCCACCCACAGTGCAATATACTTCAGCTTCATACACACACATTCACTCCCACTTTCAACATCCACTCTCCCTATGCCATGTCTCCCTGTTCACCTGAGCTCCCCCCATTTCCCAGTTCCTTTTGCATTCCCATTTCTCTCTTCATCTCTCACACTACCACTGTTTCCACTGCCAAGCACTTCTGTCTCTTCCGTACCACTCTCCTGATTTTATTCTTTCTTCTGATTTCTTGGACGCATCACACACACACACACACACACACACACTGTACTTTCATCCAGCAACACTCACTCCAAAGCCATTTATATGCAATGCATCACACCTGTATAATTTCATTCTTCCCTCAAACACATGCCATACATCCACAAACTTCACTCCCTTCTCCTCACCCAGCTCTACCAGCATACCATTCATGATTTTGGCTCTGTCGCAACATCATCATCATACCTGCCGTCATCATTGTCTTACTTGCCAAGGACTTTCAATATGCTTTATTTTTTTTTGACTGCCTCTTTAACTTCCTGAGTTCACTATGGAGTTCTGATTTTTCTATCCTTGCAGATTACCTCAACACATGCATTTCTCGCTGAATCAACGTTTTCTTTAGGGTTTGCCACTGAATCTCCAGGGTTTGATTCAATTTCAGTTTCTCTTGAATAATGTTTGAGTCTACAGTTCACATCTGATAGCTGATCAACTTTGTTTCATTTAAAAACTTTCTTACACACCCTTCTTTTCAATATGAAGTTCAATTTTATCCTGTTCAACACTAAATGGTGATCACTACCTATTTCAAATCTCTGTACACTCTTGTGTATCGAATCAGTGGGAAAACATCACTGTTGACAATAACATAGTCAACGAGACTTTTCTTATTCCTTGCTTCTTCTCTCAATGTGAATTTGTGCACATTTTTATGTTGGAACACAGTGTTAGTAATAACTAGTACATGTCCTGAACAGAAATCTAGAAGGTACTTACCATTATTATTATCCTTGCTCTTTTCTCCAAATTTTTCCAAAACATTCTTATATGTCTGTTGATCATTTCCTACTCTGCTGTTTAAATCTTCAAGAAGGTCCGACTTTTCCTTTCTTTCCTCTGATTCTAGATGGCACTTAATCTGCCATGAAAATGGTATTACTTACCTTTGCAAGAATGTTCTTGAAAGAGACAGATATAGTGGTGGTGGTACTGGGTCATGGTGTGGGGAGGCATGATGCTTAATGGATGCATAGTCCACTTTTTTCCAGCTACAAGTGCTGGAAAAAGAGGACTACAACTGGTGAACAATATTACAACAAATTTCTTCAACATCACATTCGATTGTTCCATGGTGCTAGGCAAAGAATTCATTTTTATGGATAACATAAAAATGAATCCACTGCTCGTGTATGATGCCACACATCATACATGAGCAAATGGAGATACTTCTGGAGACTGAGGATATTAATTGAATTGAGTGGCCAGCACTCTCTGGATCTCAACACCCATAGAACACATTTGGGATGCATTTTGGAGATGCACTGGTCAAAATTTCCACTCCAGAAAACAAACAAGGACTTATCCCTGCTCTGAAGGAGGAGTGGGCCAGTTTGCCTCAAAAGCTTCTGAATCGCATAGTGCTATGCATAGTACATTGTTAGAGCTGCATCACAGTTTGGGGTGGACATATTCAATTGAAATGCGTCTCTTTTGCACCCATCCATTTCATAGAATCTCTCTATAACATGCTCCTTCGAAAGCCAATAATCATCTGAGTGTTTGCCCATTACATCTCACAACCATAGAGAGAACTTGTGAATATGCACGTTTCCAGCAATCTCAGCTTTACTGGAAGGTTCACAGATTTACTTTCCCATATCTTGTCTATCGGCTTATGTTTATTTTTGCTTTCCTTACCTGAGATCATCTCTTTTTTACAGTCTAAATCATGTGTTATGTTGCAGCCTTAGGTAAATGAAGTTTCTAACCTCTTCCAGGTCATGTCCAAACTAGAAAGAACCGTATTGTTCTTTCTAGTTCCTCTTCTTCAATAATGACTATATCATCTGCAATTGTAAATTATTTATTTTTGTACTTTGAATTGAAATTCCCCTTATATTATTATTTTTATTATTATGACCATTGTTCTTTAAAAGTAAGTAAGTAAAGATGTATGGAGATATTAGTTCTCCTTGTTTCATGCCTCTTGTTGTCCAAATCTATCTTCCTATTTCTCTACAGTTTCTCACAGCAACCTCTGCAATGTCACTGATGCTCTGCAATAGACATATCAGGTCCTGTCTACTCCTTAAGATTTGAGTATAGCCCACACCACTTTCTGATCTATACTGTCACATGCTTTCTGAAAGTCAACAAAGCAGGTATATACATTTTTATGCAGAGCTTTCTATAAAATCAATCGCAACATTAATGTTTGGTGCACAGTACTTCTGTGCCTTCTAAATACTGCTTGCAACTGTTCTGTAGTTTTTGCATTTCATTTTGCTTTCTTCATTGTGAATGGGTATTAGAAATGATCTTGTCAATTCTTTTGATGTTTTACCTTTGTCCCATGCAATGTTACACAACCAGTGAAGTTCATCTATGATCACCTTTCCACCACCATATTTCAGCATCTCCCCAGATCTTTTCATTCCCAGGACTTATAGTTCCTCAGATGCTTTACTGCCTTTACAACCTTATCTTTCAGTATATCTGTTTCTCCCTTTGTGCTTGGTGATATTTCCCTCAATTCATCAATTAATCTCTTTTGCACCTCAGCATCTCCCTGTGTCCTACATAACTCTGAGCAGTATCTTGCCCACCTCTCTCCTATTTATTCTGCGTTTCATCAAGATTTCACTCTTTTCATCTTTTATGTTAATGGTAGATTTGTTGGTAACAGTCAAACAGTGGATGAAATACAGTAGAATCCAGTTAATTGGAGAAGCTGTTTATTTGGAATTTTTGAAATCTTAAAGAAACAAATCAAAATTTAGCAAACTGCCAGAGTTTTGTTTGCTTATTTTAGACAGGAGACTGCAGCACTCAAGATTATCCCTCTGAGGTAATCGCTTGTAAATGGTTGGTGGTTCACAGATTGACACAAAGAGAGCAAAGGTTATACTGTGCCAAACTACAGCTTATAAATGACTAATCACTTTGTTCCACGTTTTAAGTGACATGTGAAAAACTCGTCATTCTTCTCTCTGACTCAGGTTATACACAGTGGTGAGCTATAAGGGGCTTGCCAAGCCCTTTGTTAAATTTTTCTCAAATTTACGAGCCCCTTGTTCTTCTTGTTTACTTTTTTTCTTTTTTCAAAAAAAAAAAAAAAAAAAAAAAACATAATTTTTTGAAATATATTAAGTGACAAACTCATATGGTGACCTAACAAAGTGATTTTATTAAATAAAATATTATAGTTACTGTTACCACCATTTTACAAATAAGAATTCACTTTTGGTAATCGCGTATAAATAAATAGGACTATAAAATAATGCCCCTTGATTGGTACCATTGATTATCACTTGAAATATAAAAACAAAAGAAAAATATAAGATACTTCAATATTATTGTGTTTAGATAATATTTATTTATTCTTTATAGATTGTTTGTCATAAAAACTTCTATCGCAAACAAAAGAAATTTATTTTGTTTATAAAAAATGCAGATTATTTCATATGTGCGATATGTGCAATTATAAAAGATTTTATTCTTATTATATTTTGATAGTCAAATAATGTGTTTCTTATGTAAGATAAATTAACACAGATGATTGTGTGCAAATATTTCATGTTTCGATCAGGAAATATTTGTTTAAAAATGATAGCCTTTTACAGGCTGATTGTTCCTTCATACTTTTTGATTGGCACTTGTACATAAGCTGTATTAATAAAAGTTTTTGTGTGAAATACGGCTTTTTTTTTTGCTCGACGATGCCAGCCCTTTGTTAAAATTTCCATAACTCACCACTGGTTATACAGTATATTATCTTTCAAGAGAGAACAGTTTCTAACTAACATCAGTTGAATGCACTTTCATGCTGAGCCAATGCTAATCAGAACTCTGATAATATTGTTTTTAATTATTTTTATAAAATTTTGGATCCTTACATGAGCAAATCAAAGACCATTCACCAGTCATCATCATCATCTGGCAGAGAGAACTGAAGTATCGAATGCTACAACTGTGCTTGATACAACCCCAAAATAAATTGCAAAAAGAATGGACATGCTCAGTGAAATGTTTGTCTTTTTAACTATCATTATGAAAGTTCACATAATTGAGGCAGCTGCTTAATTGTCCAAAATGTTCTAGTTCTGATGTGTCCCAATTAACCAAAAACACAGCATATCAAATGATATGTGCTTTGCATACAAATATTATTTCATTCGACACTGCATCCAGAGCCATACGTACACTTTTCCTGAAGTGGATAGGGGCTCCAAAGTGCTGGTTCCCCAGGGCCAGGCCCCCTCACTCATTGTTTGGGCCCTTAAATTGGCCCTAAATTTATTGACCCCCCCCCTCCAGCTAGAGCCTCACGTACCTGTGCATAAGTACAGCTCTGACTGCATCTATGTATTTGTTGACATTTAAAACACATCAAGGCTAGTGTACTGGTAGTATAATAACCTGTAATGTCCTCCATCCAAAATTTATAACCTTAAACTTGGAAATATTGGTTATATGTGCAAATAATAAAAAATTTATGTCAGTTCACTCTGTTGAAATCAGCATGCAGGGATTCTGTATCAACTATAATCCTTATCACCCTTTCCTAACTTAACATTATCAGCAAGTAACTGGATGTCACACTCAAAATCCTCCCCAATACCATTAATATGCATGTTAAACAACAGTGAGCAATGTATAGGACTTTACAAATATATCACAGGTCAGACTTAGCAAAACTTTCTGATAGATGTCAGTCAGCCAATTTTCAATCCACATCAAATTTGTTTTGCAAATCCATCCCTCTGAGTTTATATAATGTGGAATCTTGTCAAATACCTTGACAAAATCCAGGTGTTGTGATATGTCCATTTCCCTTATCCAAATCTGTTGTCAGGATTATAGAACACAAGCCAGCTGCAAAATAAGCAAAACCTATCTTAAACAAAATCATGTTGTCTACAGTAAATCCTAATGTTGTCTGCCAACCTCTGGATGCAATTCCTAGTTGGACTCTCCGATGCCTGATGATCACACCAGAAATACTAGTTGGTCTAAAACTCATTGCATGCTCCACCCTGGTATAAATGCAGTTTATACCAGGGTGGTTATCTTGTTTTCCTTCTACTCATTAGGAACCATGTGTTGAGACCAGGGGTGGCTTGTGCATAGGCACTGCAGAACCCCCAATTTTTCTCGATATATAAATATATTTATTAATTTTTTTATATTTGTTTGTAATATTTAATTTTATCATCAATAATCCTATACAATTCTCTTATTTTGTATGAAAAATAATAAAAATCCATCTTGTAGCATGTAGGAGGGCGAAGGACGCTAGCAGCACTGTGTTTACCACAGCATCATATTGCTACGTGCACAAGCATATGCATATCATAGTGAGATGCAAGCTATTAACGTAAAGCGGCACTGTCCGTTGCGCAGCTTCACTGTTTTTTAGATGCATTTTGTGCCAGTAGAAGAGTGTTTGTAGTGCTTATCGTGTTTACTCCATCTCTTTAAATATTTGGACATTACAATTAAAGACATAACATTTGTTACAGTTTTTATTTCAGAACATTATTGGGGTTATGATAATGGATTTTATTTTTAAGTAGTTTTGAATTATACCTATAATTTTACTGATAATAAACAATATTGTTTCATGTTTAATTTTTTTTTTTTTTTTAATTTTTACCATAATTTTGATATTTTATCCAAACACGTATACACTGTACTTACAGTGTGTAGGTATATTTCAAAAGTTGCAGCACCCCACAATTTCAAGCCACAAGCCACCACTGGTTGAGACTCAAGTTAAACAACCAGGTTAGAGGCTATGCTCTGCACATCCCTTCAATACCCAGGTCACTATCACACTGCTGTATTTGAGTCATGCTCTTGCAGCGACTCTTTATATTTTATTGTTATTATATGACCCCTCCAAGGACTCAATACAGAAGGCTACTGTATCCTACTATTCCACTACATACAGCCTACTGTCTTCTACTTAATTCTCCAACTACAAACAAACAATGCCATCTACTGCCCACCTCCAACAATATTTTTTTCTGTAAATTGAGTGTGTTCTCATAGTCAAATTGCCTGTATACAGAATGAAAAATTATGTTTACAGAAGAAAAAAAATCCTGCTTTCTACTTCATTTGTTCTTTTATCCAGTCCTCCATGACATCGAGACAACTAACTGATCTACCCAGAACCTAAGTAAACACTTTACAGCTACGATGTTTCTTGTGTGTACCTAACACTTTCCTACCATTTGCTAATATTCTTGCATAGTCACTTTCCCTTTTATTTGCTACATAGTGAAAATTCTCTGATTTTCTTTGGTCTGGCTAACTTCTTTTCATAATCTGATTTTGCCTTCTTAACAAAACAGCCATCACTTTCTTGACCTGCTTTTTATAGTTATTTCAATCTTGTCATCACTCTTCTCATGGCATCAGATCCACAATATCCTTTGTACACAGCTCTTGCTGTCGAGTGTTATCCATCCATTTAACTCCCATATGATTAATTCCCCTAACTCTGGGGATGCATCAGACATGGTTTTAAACTTAATTTTAAGTGTCCATTAAACACCTTTTGACTATTTCTCATGCATTGATTCCTCTACCCTGTAGTGTCTCATGATATGGCACTACCTTCTCAGTTTATTATAATCATCTACTCTAAAGTTCTACAAAGCTTGGAAATTTCCAAAATCTTGCCATACTCGTTTTTTACTTATTTCTTTCATACCATAATCATCTTGCATTCTGGCAGCACCTCCATTTTAATTCACAGCATTCTGCTTATCACGGTCAATCCACACTTCATCTCATTCGCATTTCTGCCTAGATTCAACTTATCACGCCCATCAGGGGAAAATTACAGTAGTGTTGTGCCCCTTTCCCCATAACTATTCATATACAAAACACGAAATTTTTTCACATATAACTCATATCAACAACTCGTAGCCTCTATTGTTATACCTTAGATACTTTATTAATGGCTATAAATAACTATAAAATAAACAACTAAGTACAACTGAATCACTCAGATTAATCCGTAATTAATAAAACACTCATACTACGCTAAAAACTTAAGAACCAACACTTGTGGCCAACGCCGACGAAATATTATCCTATTACAAACCGTACTCTAAATATTTGCCAATTATCTAAACCTAAAGGAAACCAAACTAAATTTAAATTCAACCAAACACAATTTATAAACTAGTGTAATAATATATTTATCAACAAATATATGCATATCACTTAAAAGCACTCTATTTCTCAACACACCACCTAACGGCAACTCTTTTACTTCTGATTAGTAATAACCTGATAACTGACAACTGTTCTAGCAGATTTTATTGGACTTGTGGTTCCTTGTCCTTTTGTCGGATCAACAGAAGAAATGGTTGGATTAAGGATGGTTATTAAGCACTTGACTCGTCCATTATGTGCTATTGGTCTTTCTTTTTTTTTTTCACCTTTCCCGTGTGCAATTATTTGGGACGGTTGTCCGAAGATACTTGTTCATTTGGGGTCTACAGCTAGGTGGTGGTAGATCACAATGGATTTGAGATATTAAATCTCTCGCTCAACCATTATGGGCCAGGAATGCCATTTGAAATCCGTTACGTGTACTAGATGTCAACGTTATCTAGATCATAAAAAATTCACATGGCGGATAGATTAAAATATGCCTTTCTTAACAAAACGGCCATCACTTTCTTGACCTGTTTTTCATAGTTATTCTAATCTTAATGAAACGGATTTTTGGATGGACAAGTAAATTTCAATTAACTATCAGATCAGTAACTTGAAATTTAGTTTTTTTTAATATATCTTTAAAGAAGAAATTCGTTTTTTGTTAGACAATATTTTGAAATGGGACCTACTTAATTATGCGTCAGTGGCATGGCTCCATGACAGTACTTACACTTTTCCCAATGCGGGAGGGCCCAAAGCGCTAGAGTGTTCTGGGACTCCTTTCTCATTCTTCGGGCCTTACTTTAGCACTAACTTTCGGGGATCCCCCAACTAGAGCCTCATGCGCCTGTGCATAAGTACGGCCCTGTGTGGCTCACTGATTAGCATTCAAGTACCCACCAATAATCTTGTAACGCCACTTCTCTTTACGATTCACGTGGCATGTGCAGTGTAAGCTGTTGCAAATTATTTAAAATTTCTATTACTTATTTACTTATTCTCTTCTTGCCTCATGGCCCCTAATGCTAAGATCCTCTTCCAGAAATCTCTGTCTTGTGCAATTCATTCTGCTTCTCTCAAGCTCTTACACCCAATCATTCGTCTTTCCTTCTTTGTCATTCTCTGCCAAGTTAATTATATGAACTAGGATATTAATGAGGGGGAAGTGCCAATCACAAGGGAAAAAAGATCACGGTTTTCATCACCTTAATCTCATTAACTCAAATCTTCCTACCTCATTCAATGTAAACAGGGTTATGACTCAGACATCACATTCCAATATTCAGTGTTCTGAAATAGTGGACGGATTGCGATCTGGAGACGATACAGTAATGATATAGATTTACCTTCATTATCACAGGTTATGACAACAGATAGTATATCTTCTGATAGAGTGCATAAACGTACCCTGATATCATTTGGACAGCCTCCTATATCAATTGTTTCTTTTTTCATGTGACCATAGTAGCTCTTCGGTAAATGGATGAATCTGGGCGCTTGCTACTCCTACTTCATGTAATGTTAGCTAAGCAGAAATCTCATTAAGAGATGCCACTAAAAGGCGTTTGGAAGTACTCCGATAATTGTAAAGACAAGAAAGATGCCTCCACACTCAATAGCCAATCAGTTCCACTGACTAGGCTGGAGCGGAGTGTTGCTCCAGTTATCTATCCGTCTAATACGAATAGGGCTCGATGCCAAACTCAAATTGCTGGTCTATAGTCCTGTGAAAATGGCCTATCATTTATTTCCGTCCCTACAATGCTCAATTGCGATTGCTTCAAAGAGAAATGAGTGTAATAAGAATGGATGAGGAATATATGAGAGCTGAATTGAGGAAAATGAATGGAAACATTAAAACTCTTGAGAATCGTTTAGTTGCCAAGAACAAAAATGAGTCAGAGAGAGAGAGAGAGAGAGAGAGAGACAGGCGAAT